>NC_056729.1:998689546-998751082 GCF_019279795.1 Protopterus annectens
TACAACGGTCACTTGTTTGCCTAAATATAAGCTTATTGTTGTGGCAATTTGCTTGCTTATTCTGTTTCTTGTGTCATTTAGGTATTTCTGTTACAGAAATAACCAATTCATGCTACCATTACATTAAATACGGGATATCATTGTGTCCTACAATCGTAGCACATCAGCCATTTCTAATACGTTTTTTCGGGACACAACTGGCCATGGAGAGACTGCCCCAACCAAAGTGGGACAGGTGGTGACCTTTAATCGCTGCTCCTATGTCGGTGCGGCGCTGACATCGCGACTGTACACCTTCTCTGAGTGTAAACACTGACGGTGCATTGCGGGACGAACGCGGTCTTATGCGTATCCTTTGCTCCTTGGACGGGTACACTTATGCCTTCATGGCTTGTATTTGCTTCTCCGTTAATTTGGGACGGGTACTATGTTGCATACTGTACGTGCGTTTCATTCTGCACGGGACCTGGCTGCTGCCATTACTATTGTGGGCGGACCGTGGCTGTCAGCACATTAGGTTGCTCACCTCATGCCGGCTTAGACACGCCTCCAGACGCATCCTACCTGGGCTCGCTCACGTACACTACGCACGTGTCTGTGATTCCGGTGCACTCTCATTAATATGTATATGGCGCTACTGCGCCGGCTATTCACTGCACCGCCGGCACAGGCCTTACGCCGGCCTTGCGGCCGAGCTTCATGAATCCCGGGGTATGTTTACTCTTACTGAAGTTTAGAACTTTAAAAACTTACAGATTTGAATACCAAGCTTAATTGGATGTTTTTTTTCTAACTGCATAATTTTCTTGGTTGTTTTTGATTATCGTTGTATAATTTAACATATTTTTTAAACTTTGTTAGACCATTTTAAAGACTTTGTTAAGGAAATCATTTGTTTATATGTAAAATTAAATTTGTTTCCCCTTTTCATTATAAATTTTACCTAAAATGTGATGTAAAAGCACCAGGACTTGGAGACAGCTGTATCTAGCCTTCTAATCATGAATATATACCCTACGGGTCTATATTAGAAGACCAAACACTTAGGTGATCAAACACCTAAACATCGATCTTCTAATATCGAACCACACAATGTCAAATGTCCCAGGGAAACGCGTCCCTCGGCCACAACACAAAAAACATTACTTTATATCTAAATTAAGTGGGGGCTTGGCCCCCACACCCCCCGATAGGGGGGCCTGTGCCCCCCCACCCCCTAATAAATATGCCAACTCTGAGATCGCTCAACAATAGGGAAATAGCAAACTCTGCCAAATGGCCAAGGGAAATCTTTCCCTGCGTTAAATTGGCCATTCGCCGTTGTTTGCTTTTGACATTAGCAGATCGATGTTTAGGTGTTCACTCACCTAAACAGTCAGTCTTCTAATATAAACCCACCCCTACGCCGTAAGTTAAAATCCAGGCAGCTTTTTAGGTAGAAGTACTGATGAACTATTTATGCTCATGTTCCATGAATTATTTGTATTTTTATTATATGCTGGCATCTATAAGCATGTATTCTGAGGTGTTTTGTTCTAAGTTAATAGTGATTGGTTGTTTTTAGTCATGTGTTTTAAGGGGGGAGTGTGTATATAAGTGAAGGATTTGTTTTAATTTGTACTGACATCTGAAGAAGTGGGGTTGCCCACAAAAGCACTTGTGTCTATTAAAGTTTTTATACTGGATCCTACAGCTTTCTCCAAGTCCTGGTGTTTTGCATTTTATTCTGGATATTCGTTTTGTGCAGGACAAGTGAATTTCATAGCTTTGATTGCAGTTTTGTGCTTCATTTTTTTATTTAAAATATAAAATTCCTTATAAATAAAAAAGGGCAAAGTGTGTTATTAGAATTTAACACATCAAGAATGTAGTGCAAATTTTGTTTTTTATTCTGGTTAAAGCATATTTGCTAACAGTTGCTACTACACAACTGTCTTAGATTTAAGTATTTATTTAGTATATCGCTACATTGAAAGTTATTATATCCTATATGAACTGAGTGAATTAATTATTATCTAGTTTTTCTGCATCCTGATAGGCTTTTGTTGATGACTTCTCTATCTTCATTCAATTGTCCCATTCATTCTACTGCGATTTGTGCATATGCCATAGGGTCCATTCATTCCTGCTTGGAAAACCCTGAGTCTATTTGTTCCTTCAAGCAGAGGAAGCTGTATGATTGGGAGTAGGCTATCTTGCTGGTCTTATGGGGTAGACTATCTTCCCCTAGTGGCACAATTTACTCTGTTTGGCAACTCCCTGAGATTTGCTTTGTGCTGCGTGGTGAAAAGCATACCTCCACACACTATTCCTCTGGTCCCTGTATCTTGTACAATGGCAGGGTATGCTTCATGGAGCATGGCATGGCATGCGCCATGAATGAAGCACCCAGTAAGTCCAGTACATGTCATCCAAGTAGTGATGAAGAACCATATCTCTACCTCCAGGACGATCAACCTGGCATTGACAGTGACTCACATCCATCCCTAGTAAGCTCCTGCAGATGCCCAAGCTGTTAGTTGAACCTAGATCACCTGCATCATAGCCAGGTCTTTATCCTTCAACTCAAGGAAACTTGTGAATTGTTTATTTTTGAATACAAAAACTGGGCATGCTGGAAAAACTCCTTTGAATTGTTTGGTGACTGGTGACTGTTTCTGTATTTCTGCATGTGAAGTAAAATCAGTCTCTACTAACAAAGTAATTTGAATTTCAGCCTCATTTCTATTTTTACAACCCTGCAATATTCCATTGAGTTATGTCTCTGCTTTAACACTCCAAATTATACATTGTGATCACCCTTCCACTAACTGTTCTCCACCTTCAGTACTGGGCCCAGTGGTGTACAGGTTTTATGCAGATTGTATGTGAATTTGAAATGAAGACTAAGGTTATACAATCTGGCCAGTTAAACAAAGCAGATCACAAGCCCTTCCTCAGTTTAATCTGAAACTGTAACATTCCTCTCAAAACAGACACAATGGTTCTGCAATAAGTCATCCTTTATGTATGTATGTTAATCATTTAAATATCTTTAGTGCAATACACCTATTTGTGAATGGCTGCAAGACATTACAAAGGAAGAGAATGAAATGATTCTGTATAGGGAGAAGTAGCAGTGATAAGGTTATATAGCTGAACTCCTGTTGTACTCCAACCTCTTATCTTCTCTATGGTTCCCATGTAGCTGCTGTATCCCACCATTAATCCCTATTCTGTTATTCCTTCATCTTGGTCTTGTGTTTTCTGTTTTCTGTTATCAAGAGCTAGTCCCATTCAGTGTAATTACATTTTCTACATCACCTTCAATACTGTACTACTGTCCTGAGCACTAGTTGTACCCATATTCTCCCACTCCATGTATCCTAGTACTCACTATCCTCCGCTCATTTGTCCCATAGATCTGGGCTTCAGAAGTTTGCTTAAGTTTTCTAGCCACTAACAATATTTCATCAGAAGCAGAGTGCACATCCTACCATTCCCTTCCCTTGAATACATCACCTTCTTATGCATTCTTCTCTTCTCCTGGCAAAACGTTTGCCCATAATCAACTTGTCATTACTTACAACTTTACTGACTAATTGTTTTCTATGCTCGGTCCCCCATGATGGTCTGGTGCAGCCCACTCCATTTGCCTTCACTATGCTTGGCCTCACTCCACTCTTCTACCCTACCACCATTTCCCAACCACCCCAGTACACCTACTCTTATCTCTAACTAACCACTCCCTCCAATTTACACTCAACCAATCAAACACCACCATAGACTTTCCACACCCACATCTGTCTCACAATATCTTTTATCAGTCATTACCTCCTACTTCCAGCCATCACTCATACTATAACCAATTATTTCCTACTAACCACAGTACCACACTATACCTCATTGGCAGAATACTGACATCTATCTCAACTACTTTCTAACCTATCTCATCTGTTACCTCTACCAGCCCACCTCCTGCATTATCCACTCCATATTACCCACACGCACCCAATACCAGTCCACATCTGCTTACTTTTATATCTTCTTTCCTTCCAAAAACACACTATAAGCAGTCCTTTCTACTTCTGCTACTCTAACCTACACACCCATCATTCCTATATAACCTTATCACTGCTACTTCTCCCCATACCACATCATTTCATTCTCCTCCTTTACAATCTGTACCTCACTCTATAATAAACAACAAAACATTATGTCATACTCTATGAGTTTCACCCTACTTTCACTTGTCTACCACCTAACATGCTATCAAAATCAACTGCATAACAATTTCTCCTGCCACACTGTAACAAATCCTCAACCCCATCCAACTTCACACACTAACTACAAAATTGCCCCAATTTCTAACACAACCTACGCAGGCTACTTCTCATACAAATGCATCCAACTTCTTACAAATTCTCTTTCAGTACTCAGGTATAAAAAACTCCTAAGTAAGCTCACTAAAGCAGTGTTGTACTTCACTTCACAACTAAACCTCTGCAGTGATATCCACTCTAACATTGGCCCCACATATGCTTAACAACAACCCATCCCCCTACCTCTCTCCCCTGTTCTGGAATACCTGCCTCCCTAAAAGGCCCTAACCTCTTGCTATTCAAAATGAATCTGTGGAGTACAGTCAATAAGTTCCATGATCTACATGCCTGCATCTCCCAATACTCCCCGATATCGCCTTTCTTACTAAAACCTGGCTAAAACCTAAAATTAAGAATAATGAAATTCTCCCTCCACGCTATAACATAAATCACCACAACTGAAAAAAAAATAAGCATGAAAGAGGAGGAATAGCTATAATATACAAACAAAACCTAAATTTAGAACTTATTGAGCTAAACATTCCCAAATTTAGTAATGCTGAATTATTATTTATCAAACTCAAATTAAACAGCAAAAAATATTTAACAATTATTGCCACTTACATTCCTACATCTAACAATGCTAACACAACTGAGGAAATACTACACTGGATATCTCTATCTTTCTCACAAGAAATCATCATAATGGGTGACTTCAACACTGACTGGTACTCTTATAACTCTGATAGTCCCCCAAATTTCATCAACCTATATGGCTATTCACAGGTAATATAAATTACAATAAGAACAGACAAAGTTTCCAAAAGGGAATCAATGCTATATTGGATCCTAATCAACAGACCTACCTTAGCCTTCCAATCAGGTTGCCGCTCCGATGATATTAGTGACCATCTCCCTACTTACTTACTCAGACATCAGCTTAACCCCTCAGACAAACCTCCTTCCCTCAGATTCAGAACAAAACGACCTTCAAAACTCAAACATTTATTTCACTCTTACAACACTGCAATTGGTCCCCTCTCATATCTCATCTTCTTAACATCACTATACACTATTTTAACACCACCTTCCTTGATATACTAAACAGATTAGCTTCTTGTTGCACATCTAGAATAAAATCCAGATATGCACCTTGGTTAACAAAGGACACTAAAACCCTTCTCAAATAAAGAGACAAAGCTTGGACACTCTGGCATTCCAACAAAAATCAGGTAAATCTAGACCAGTACAAACAACTTCAAAATAAAGCCAACTCCCAAGTCAAACCAGACAAAAAACATACTATACTGTGATACAACAACCGCACCTCAACAATCCAAAGAAATTCTGGATGGTCATAAAGAAACTCCTTTAACCCAGTGAAACATCCACCCCAACCCCTTCAACCACCAGCAATAGTGATAGTATGACAACACAATTCAACACATTCTTTACAAATTCCATTATCTCACTTTCCAAGTCTCATATTAACACAACTACAATTATCCCAAATACTTCCACTGCCACCACAGACATCTTCTGTTTAAACCTCCTCAAACTCTAACCATATAAAATGACTCTCTAAACTCAAACCCACAATTCTTACTGCAGACAACCTACCTTCAGAATTGCTAAAAATAGCAGTTGATGCTATTGCCTATACAGTCAGTATAATGATCAACCTATCTATTTCAGAACACTATATTCCTTATGCTGGAAAATACTTATGTTATCCTTTGCACAAAGGGGGGGGGGAGTACTCTTCCAAGTTCTCTAACCACAGACACATTGCTATTGTACCACCCCTTTCCAAACTATTAGAAAAATGTATCCACATGCAGCTCTTAAATTACCTACTATCTAAAAATCTCTTATCTAACACAACATGGTTTCCCCCAAAACCATAAACCATCACAGAAATAATGGAAACTAGTTTCTTCAATCTTCTAGGACCTATCCAGGCTAAACCCTTTCACCCATTTCTCATCTCACGAATTTACTCTTTCATCACTTCATTTCTACCATAAGTAGCTTACTTACTTATAACGTAACCTACCATTCCCCCATCTCTTCAATAACAACCCACCATCCTAACTTCTTCACTTACATACCTTAATATCTCATCCATTGCTCTTCCTGACGTTTCTGTTCCTTCTCCCTCCTCTGCTCTCTTCTCTACTCTCTCCCTCCCTTCCCTGTTCTAATCTACTCTCCTAATTATTCCCCTATACCAAAATTTACTGTACTTATGCATTAAATATTTGAGAGATCATGTCCTCTACTTATCTGATGAATATTTACATAACGTCTGCACTGTCTGAACTATCGACTTTGTACCTACAAACTTAATTGACATTATCAGCAACCTACCAACTTTATCAGCAATCTGCATTACCTTGTTACTCATCTTTAATCAGTGTAACTCTGTGCCTTTAAGATGTGTTTTATTGGTGTGTTTTACTTTATAATCATTTTAAGTGATATGTCCCATTGTATTTTATGATGTGTGTAATTTCTGTTTTTCTAATTATCTTTATATTTTATTATTTATAATTTTGTCACTATAGCTTTTCTCTCCGGACCTCTGCTGAAAATGGGTTCTCACCTATTTGGACTATCCTGGTAGACAAAAATTAAATAAATAAATAAAATATGTTTAATATGAATTTGCAGCACAATGACCTGATGAATACATAACATTGTGACCTTTTTTGCACCTTTTATTCATTAAACTTCTCACTACTTGTTCTGCATGTAGTGCTATTTAAATGAGTATGTAAACTGTTTCTAGACACCTATGTTGATCTTTAGTATTGTCAGTTCATGTAATTCATTGTAAGTCCTATCCAGCAAGGAAATACAATATCATATTCTGTCTGTCACAGCAAAAAGCTGAGAACTGAATATTCAGTAATCCAAACAGTAATCCTCTGTCTAGCAGGGGATATACACTCCAACCCTGGACCTAATACATCCACTCAACTCGATCCCCCAGTTACAAGCTATATGACCAACCATAAAAACCTTAAACTATTTACAATCAATGCCGAGAGTCTCAAAAATAAAATGTCCCACTTTCATGCCTGGCTAAATCAAAACCTACCTCATATTGTTGCCATCTCTGATACATGGCTTAAACCCCACATCTCTGACTCTGAAATCCTACCCCCAGGGTTTCAGGCCCTCAGATATGATCACTTAAACAGGAAAGGCAGAGGTGTAGCCTTAATCTACTCTAACCTGCTTTCCATTATTCCTTTCCCAAATCCCATTCCTCAGTTCAATAACGCAGAGCTAGTAATAGGATTACTAAAAATGAATAACCATAAAAGCATTTGTATCATGCCCCTTTACATCCCACCTGGAAACAATACCACAACCCTTGAAGAAATCCTTCCTAAGGGCCTCAACTAATGTTAAGTTTGAGACCTACATATTAGGTGATATAAACATAGATTGGAACAAAATTAATAACTCTAATCCCACCCTGTCTATCAATCTATTCAACTTTACCCAAGTAACCAACTTCCATTACTAGACCCAACAAAACTAATCCCTCCAGGTTCCACTCTTGACTGGATCCTAGTCACCCACCCAAATAAAATCTCAAACTCTGGCACCATTCCAGACTCCATTAGTGACCACCTGCCAGCTTTCATACACTGAGCAACCTACTCCCCACTTCACCTACACCAATACATTCACACACGTAACCTTAGTAACTTTGACCCCACATCTTTCTCTGACTCCCTCAAATGAATAAACTAGAACACTCTAAAAACTCTCCCTCTAGACAATGCCGTAGAATTTTTTAACTCTATCTTCTTAAATGCCCTAAACTCCCTAGCTCCATCGAGAACAAAAATAATAAAAGCCAATACTGCCCCATGGCTAACTAAAGATACCAGAAGACTTATACAACAAAGAGACAAATCCTGGAAACTTTACCACCGCAACAAACTCCCTGAAACCCTTCTTAAATATAAACAACTCCGTAACCTTGCTAAAAAACAAATTATCAAAGGCAAAAAAATCCTACTGTATTAAACTCCAGTCCAACCATTCCAAAAACCCCAGACAATTCTGGAATTCAATTAACTAATTTCTCAGTCCAGGTACCAAAAACAATCCCTGCCCTGACACCAGCAAATATGATCCAGAAATAGCCTCTCTATTCAACTCCTTTACCAGCTCAATAGCAGAACTAACCAAGACCTTCCCAAACAACAGTCCTTCCTCTCAACTCAACAACTCTTCCCTGGCCTCCACCCAACCCACTATCGCTAACCCTCCTCCCATGTTTGAGCTTAAACCCATCTCTACCTCCTACATAAAAAAACTACTCTCCAAACTAAAACCTTGCTCCAGTGCCCCTGACAATATTCCATCTTTCTTTCTCAAGACTGCCACAGATGGACTCGCCCTCCCCATTAACATCCTGATCAATAGATCTATACAGAAATCCTACGCCCCCAAACTGTGGTGTGCAGCCTTTATTCTACTTCTCCACAAAGGAGACAAAAACAATAATATCTCAAATGTCCACCCCATAGCTATCCTCTCCCCAATCTCAAAGATTCTGAAAAAATGCATCTACCTCCAACTCATGCCTTTCCTAACCCGAAACCAACTTATCACTCCAACCCAACATGGCTTCCAACCTGGCCATAGCACAATAACCACTCTTCTCTCGTTCCTATATATATAGTCAACCAAGCCTGTGATTCTGGAGAAATAGTATCAACAGTTCTATTAGATCTCTCCAAGGCATTTGGCACTGTCTCCCACACCCATCTCCTGAGCCACCTTTCTAACATTAATCTCTCTTGGAATATCCTATCCTGGTTCTCAAGTTACCTGCCTGATAGATCTCAGGCTGTGAAATGGAGAAAAGGCACCTTACCTTTCCTACCTACCCCTACTGGTGTACCCCAGGGATCCATCCTCAGTCCAATCCTGTTTAACATCTTTAGCAATGATTTCCACTCTGCCATAACTAATACCAAAATCATACAATATGCAGATGACTCAACTTTAGTCTGCTTCACTTCTAACATTCCAGTGCTCCAAACAAAGACACAAACTGCCTTCTCTACTACTGAGAACTGGATGCTTAAAAACCACCTTTCTATAAATGCTAACAAATCCAAAATACTGCTATTCTATCCCTCAAAACCCTTCCCTCTTGATAAAACTCCTTCCATATTATCAGCCATAACAACTCTCCTATAGAGGTAATTTCCTTCACTAAATTACTTGCAGTAACTATAGATGAATACCTAAAATTTCATACCCACATACACCAAACATAAAAAAACATCAAAAACTTGGCATGCTATACAGAAACAACCACTTCCTCTCTCTTCTCCTACTAGACAAGCTCTTGCCACTACCTATCTACTTCCTACACTAATGTACAGTGCTCCTTTACTAACCAACCTATCTTCCACTATCTCTTTCAAACTTGAAAACTGTTATAATGAAATTTCCAAATTCACCACCAAAGCCAAATACTCCTCCCATCATTGTACTGCCCTCCACTTGTTAAACTAGCTAGAACTCCCCACCTATCTAGACTACCTCCAACTTACTACAAGCCCACAGGCTAATATTCAAACCCACTAAATGCCCTGCACTGACCAACATCCTACAACCATACACCCCACATAGAACTCTTAGATCTGCACACCAAAACCTAATCACTGTCCACAAACCTAAGAGTCCTGCCGGACAACTTATCGTATCATTTTCCTTATCCAAAAAAATGGAATTCTCTCCCCATTCACAAAGGACTTCAGAAAATGTTGATAACTTTAAATCTCAGCTCCATTCTTACCTCTCCTCTAATTGGAAATGCAACTGCATTCTCCCCACCTAGCCTACTTTTATTTCACGCCATCTTGAATTTCTAAATACCTTGGCTCTCACTCTGTGTTTGCTAATCCAACGATACCACTATCAATGTATATATTGTCAATATTTTTTTCTCTTTTCTCTCTTCTCTTTGAAATGAACACATTACTGACATCCTCAAGATTTATATGCTATGTAATCACTGTACAATTTACGACTCTAACTTGAAATGCATTTGTATTTTGTAACATTTTTACTATACTTTGCTGTATCTAACTATACTATGTATTGTGTAGCTTTTCTCCCCTGGCCTCCACTGAAAATGGGCACTCTGAGCCCAGTAGACCTCCCCAGTCATCAAACTGGAAATAAATAAAATAAATAAATGTTGTTGTTGTTGTTTGTCTTTCGGCTTTTCCCAGTAAGGGGTCGCCACACCGGAACTTCGGTCCGCTAATGATTGGCAGTAGATGTTTTACAAAATGCCGAGGTGCCAGCTCAACGCCCAACCTTCAACAAAGGCACGCCCATTTACGCACGCATGTCTTTCGAATGCTACCCAACCGCGGGGAGGACATGCAGACTCAACACAGAAGGCACTCCCAAGCCCAGCCAGGTATACTAAAATAAATATTTTAAGGCCCTGTTTCTCAAGCATTGTCTAGAAATTGTTCATTCTAATTCAATTCTTATATGCTGTGGTGTTTTTATAGCTAATAACATGCATCCTATAAATATCTCATAAGAAGTATAACATTTGTAAAATTTGTCTGATCGAAGCTGTTTTAATGACCTTGAAAGACATTTTATATAATTTGCTTAGTGTGTTAAGGTTACAGTTTCTATATGAATAAAAACATCACTTATTATCATAATACTGTGTTAATACAGGGAAATGAAGTGATAAATGCTTCAAGTTCTCATGTTTTGTTAGGATTGTGTTAATTTGTGGTAATACTAGTTTTAAAACACCATAATTGAATCTCCATATTCATTTCTAAAACTCATGAAGGATTCAAATCATCATGAACTAGAGATTTTATTCTAGCAGGGCTCCTGTACAAAGAAGTTTATGGCTCTCAGCCTATAGTCTTAACCCCATTGTTAAATCTAGTGTCTTGTTCCCTTGTACTTAACTCATTTGACCAAACTGTGTCAGCAGTTAATAACAGTACCTTCCTTAAAACTAGTCTATGTCCACCTTCCTAGTAGGCTGTCTAAGGTTATTTATGATCAAATAAATAGTATCATCAAGCAGCCATACATTACTGTTTAATCTTCTAGAAATACACCTGTGTACTCTGCTTGTATTCATAGTGAATTTGGTTTGATCTGCAAATTTTGACAGCAAGCATACCAGATGGTTATTTTATATAACAAGTCTCTAAGTACCTCTCGTCTACAGTATTACAATGTAGCATATAGTATAGAACCATAGATACTGGCCGAGTGCTGTTGAAATACAGTCCATTTAAGTGGACCAGACTGCGTAACATCTGTGTACTCTGTGGGATAGCAATTTCTCTGTGTGAACTTCTGTGTTTAACTCTATACTATGGTCAGCTACAACTTGCTGTGTATCACTGTAAGACATTAAACCAAGCTCCAATCTGCCCAAGTTAGTGGTAGCTCAGGTGAATGTAAAAGATTCCATGGTACTTATCAAACGGAAGATTAAGGTAATTTCCTTGGTGTCCTGTTCAAATTTCCTATAGTCAACATGACTACCACCTCGGGCCTCCCCTGAAAGTAGGCCATAGCCTAATGCAACTAACTCAGTCAACAAAATAAAAATAAAATAAATAAATAAAAATAAATATTTGGAAACTTTTATATTTATATAGATATTTCAGTTTAAAGTACTTGTCTTACTACTGCAAGCTATACAAATTATACCTCTGGACCTCTCAATTTTCCTTGCTTTAGAAGGATCATTCCAGGTCTAATTTAGGATGTCCCTGTTTTTGTAGATATGTCCCTGCTTTCAAGCTTGAGTTACCCCTCCACATAATTTATCCAAATCTCACGCATCACATATGATTTTTGAAGCTGTCTAGTACAAAGAAAACTACACTTCATGACCAACATGCTAGTGGCAAGAATAATATAAAGAAAGAACTTTTTTTTTTGTAAATGACCTTATGTGGTAGAATTTTGCAATACAGATTTTAAACTGTCTCTTTGACAATGTGCTTATATTTTTTCATGATTTATGTCACTGTCTGTTTTTAAATACATGTTTCTGATGGTATTCTATATTCCTACTGGAAGTGGGAAGAGTTATTTGCTATTTGATATTGAAATGTTACATTTATTAGAAGTCCAGAATTTTAGGTGAGTGTTTCTATTTTTCAAGGGCATTTTTTCCAATTTTCAATGGCTGCAGGTTGAGAAGTATGGGAACCATGCTCTCAGTATTAAAGTTTTAGACATATGCAGATTATTATTTCTTTATGTGTTATCTCTCTCTAGATGTTTTATCTAAACTCTGTGGCCTACAAAGGTCATTTCATATTGTAACCTTTTAATTCACAGCAAACTGATTTTAAGCTAAGGAAAGAAACAAGGTTGCAAGACGAGCACATTGTACTCGTAAGATCATTCTAAACAAGGTACACAACACAGGATCTAAGAAAATTATCTGTCAACCCTCATGAATTACTTGTGAAGCCAAAATACTTGAGATCCATATCTGGTAAACCTCTTTCATTCAGTAGTCACCTACTTCTATACCATTTCTCGTAATATAAACTCTAGATCTTTCAAGGTTAGACATCCTTTACTCAAAGTCACTAGTGCAGTTACCAAGCAATGAATACACAAATAAACAAATACAGTATTATCTGTCCCTGATAGGAAGTAACTTCAGAAATTAAAATAAATGACAGAGTATGGAAAATAATATGAACAGTATTTGTAAAAGTTCTCTACAGAGCTTGTCTAACAGCAGATGTAGTGCTCTGTTTCCCTTTTTATGCTTAAACCATATTGTCACAGAAACTAAGTGAAGTAAATACATAGCAAGTGTTGTAAGTGGAATTTGAAGCTAACTTAATGGTTTTGCTGTAATGCATATATATATATATATATATATATATATATATATATATATATATATATACATATATATATATATATATGGTTTCCCTTCACAAAGTCGAATGGCCACAATCTCAAAATGCATATGGTTGAGACCATATGCTCGAAATTGTGGAAGCCCAACTGTGTGAATGGGGAATGGCATACAGCGCAGAACGGGAGATTTCCATTTCTGTGCTGTAGTGCGATCTCAGAGTTGGAATAAATAAGTAGCGGGGAGTGGGGGTAGAAGGGGGCTTGCCCCCCTGCAGAAACACTTTTTTGTGTTATGTTCTTTTTTTTGTAGTTCCCTTTCATGAAGTCGAGCTTCAGAAATTCGAGCATATGGTGTCGGCCATATGCATTTCAAGTTTCTGGGACTTTGTGATGGGGAACCATATATATATATATATATATATATATATATATATATATATATATATATATATATGTATATGAGTACGGGTTCACTTTATAATCCTGAAATCCTGAAATATCGAATTTCAGAATTTCGAGATCATAAAGCCGAAACCTTACAATCCCGAAACCCCAGAAGCACGAATTTTAAAATTGCAAATCTTACAGTAGCCATACACCACACACATACACATACACACACCTACCCCACACACAAACATACAAATCCACACTACATACAAGCAGGGGGGCAAGCCTCCATGCATCCCCCCTATTTAAATATACTAACTCCAAGGTTGCACTACACAGACAAACACACGAAAACACCACCACACACCTACATCCCCCTCGCATACACACATCACAGTCACAACACACACTGACACACACTAAAGCCCCTAACCAAAACCCTTAAACATAAATACTCACCTGAACTTCCACCTATCCATTCACACACCGCAACTCCAGAAGCACTACTTCAACATCTCTGAACTTCGGGATTTTGAAATTCACACTTCTGGGGTTTCGGAGTTTTGAGCTTTTAGCTTTATAATCTCAGGATTCTGAAATTCAATATTTCAAAATTTCGGGATTATAAAGTGTTCCTATATATATGTATATATATATATATATATATATATGTCTATGTATATATATATATATATATATATATATATATATATATATATATATATATATATAGTCTATCCCCGGGATTCATGAAGCTCGGCGCAAGGCCGGTGTTAGGCTTGCGCCGACCATGCGGCATGTAGATGGCGCAGTAGCGCCATATGCATATTAATGAAGGCACATTGCCGCCACAGCCACGTGCATAGGAAATGAGCGTGAGTGCATGGGGCGTGTCTAAGTGCCGGACGGAGGCGTGGAAATGTCGGCTGTTGACGTGCAACCTAAAATGCTTGAATATAACAATCTGCCTGCAATAGTAATCACACCTGTCAGTGTCCGTGGATACTGAAACATATGCAAAGCATGCACAACAGTTCTTGCAAACACAAAATTAAGAAGCAAACACAAATGCACGTTAGTGAATATCGAGTCTCCATCCCTCAAACAAATGACATTTAAATCCGTGTGCCTGTATTCTAACGCAGTGTAGATAGTTATACTAAGTGGAAGTTAAATGCATCATGTTAGCGCACTGCCAATAGCTACGTCTAGCCCAATGGTCAGGGTTACCACCTGTCCCACATTGTGAGGGATAGTACACAGCTGGGCAGTTGTGTCCATACCAAAACCATTATAAATGTAAAATATCCTGCTACCATATGACATAATTATGTCCCACATCACATGTAATAGTCACATACAATAGTTATTTCCATATGTAACATACCACATGTTACAAGAAATAGAATAAGCAAGTAAACGAAACAGAAGGAGCATATAAACTGCTACAACAATAAGCTAACATGTAGGCATAAAACAAAAGTATTATCCGTAGTACTGACCGTGGGTATGTGTTGTCCTGTAAAATCTGATTTGTGTTTGGAATATATCCCATCCTGGCCATATGAAAAGGTGGCAACCCTACCAATGGTCAGAGCATTCGGCCAAAATCCGCCCATATGAGATCCAAGCCGTTCTTGTCAGGATGTGTTAAAGTTGAACGGGTATTACCCGGGTGTACCTACCATGTCATGAAAGTTAAGTATTTGGCTGTACCTATGTGCATGATGTACAGCATGTGGAAGGTGAAAAATGCCAGGGTAGTCCTCACAGCCATACAGGTACCAGAGATATGTAGTGTATGCAATGTGTTCCCTTGACCGTGCCATGGGCCATCAACCAGAGAAGGGATGGATGGAGTGTCAGGAATATGTGTGTGGGGGGGATGGGTAATGGTATAATCCACAAAGGCGAGACTGTGTTGGATGCACAATAGGTGAACTGGAGGTGTATGAGGGAGCAGCGGGTGAATCAGAAAGAAACACAAAGAACAAGCATACACATCTGCAATACAACCTGACAGGCCATACTGTAGAACACAATCACACAAACATATGAATATTAAAATGTGCGATACACATGTACAGAAACATCACCGGCACATACCCACAGAATGGTCTGGATGGAACTGGGCCATCCAAATGCAACACACCTGGATGCATAATTGAATACCCATCATCCCCTCCACAGCACACAACCTGTCCCCATTCCTGAACGTCCACCAAATCCAGCCATACTCGGACTACTAGCTTGGCGCAGCCATATCTACACATAGTGACCACTACTCATATGTAGTAAGCAGTGTCACCATAGGCAGTGTCAGGATTGCAAACTATGTATCCCTTGCATGTAAAACCCTAACACATTTTCGTAAATCCAAAAGAATGGACGGTCATTGTCTTGTTCATTTTTTGGATATCCCTCATGGGATAAGTGTCCTGTGTAAACATCAGACTTGGTATCACGACACGATGTCCAGTCCTGTAGACATCTGGACACAAGTTGTATGTGCAGTAGTGGTTCACAAAACTGTTCAACCTCTAGATGGTCATGCAGAACCTACTACCCAGGATCAAACACCTGCCCATGACGCACGTCTCCCCACATGAATTATTGAGAGAATATATTGTACACAGTCGCATAGTGGCACTTGGAAACAGGGTGATTAAGGCGCTGACGTAAACAGGGTACCTCCTGACCCACTGTGTGAGGGACAGTCACTGTTTGGGTAGGTGTGTCCTGACTAAGAATGATACAATGGCAAATGTCCTGTGATTGTAGGAAATAACTATGTGACATACTTCATGTAACAGTTGCCTAAAGCAGTTATTTCTGGATGTAAAATACGTAAATTGTACAAGAAACAGAATAAGCAACTAAAGTGCTACAGGAATAGGCTCTCATCTAGGAAAATAATGAATGTTATAAACCCTGTACTGACTGTGTGTATGTGTTGGCCTAAACAATCTGGTGTGTCCAGAATATATCCCATCCTGTACATATGAAAATGTGGCAACCCTACCAATGGTCAGAGCATTCGGACAATAACTGGCCCGCCTCTTAATCATTCACAAAACCAGTGACCTTTGGAGGAAAGGTGTTGAATGACACTTGAATGACTAATGACAATAATTAAGAGTAATAGACGCTTTTAACTGCAGAAAATAAGTATTAATACATATGGCTCTGAATCTGTCAACACGTTTCAAGTTAATAGTACTAATATTGTAGAAGTGTCCGTGATTGCCCCTGATTTGTCATTGCCTTGTCCCTGTCACTGTTGAAATTAGTCCCTGAGTATTACAGATGTCCGTACACATATGTACACCAACCAACTGTCACATTTGTTGACAGTACTATTGCATACCTGTAGTGAATTCATAAGTGATGTTCAGAATAATATTCATTGTATATATGAATGAATGAAATAGTCAAATGTGCAATGAAACACCAGTGGAAACACACTCCCAGCCTGTATTATGTAGTGGAACCAACCCCCACCCTATATTATGTAGTGCCAACATAATAATGTGGTCAGAGGTGCCCAAACCCCTGCATCTGTAAACACAGGTAGAATGTTAAAATTGGGACCAACTCTGTCCATGTGCTATGTCTGACATTTGAAAAGGTACAGGGCAGTTCGAGTCACCAGTTGGACAAGCCTAAACCCGGACCACCACATGAACACCCTGACAATCAAACACATGTATGTGCCAGGACTATAAGCTTTGGAGTTCTGAATATCCTTGGAGTGAGTAAACATGCAGCACAGGTCCAGAGCAGTAGGGAATAGGGAATGTCACATGTGTAGTACTGCAGTTTTCCCAGCAGGAGAATAGATGTCTGGTGTGTAAGTGAAGTGGTGAGGCGTACGTTAGGGTAGCTAAGAACCATGGGTATACATATAAATGAGGCAGAACACCAATAGTGTAGTGGTTAGAGAATCCGCCTAACGTAAAGGCATTCACGGTTCAAGTACGACTATAGCACATATCATTTTCTTGTGTAATGAATGCCTCTGTGCTGTAAAGCCAACACTTAAACATGTAAAGGTGAATGTGTGTTTCGCATGGGGCCATTAACCGGATTCCATCAATCAAAGTGGTACTGTCATAATGAATAAGGCACACGTAAGCACAAAGAAGTGGCAGTAAACATATGTAACTCACAATAAGGATATGCAAGTGCACCTGCGCGGGTGTAAGCAGCTCCCAGCATAGCAAATATATGTTGTTTTGTACAGATGTAACTTATATATATATATATATATATATATATATATATATATATATATATATATATACATATATATATCGATAGATAGATATGTGTGTATAGATAAATATCCACAGACATAAAATAAAGAAATATATGAAATTTTATATATATATATATATATATATATATATGTATATATATATATATATATAAAATGAACGCTGAAAGAAGAAAGCATACACAAGGGTTGTGAAGGGAATCTAGAGCAACTAAGGTATTATATAGTGCTTGCAGCGTATGTCAGATAAAGCTGCACAAGAGTGAGTAGAGCACCGCTATTCACACCAGAGGCAGGGTTATACCAGTGGCCATAATATCGTTGAACTGCTACGTCAACATTACACAGAGACAGAATGTAGTTCATGTTGAGACCACCTACACTTGTAACCCGCAAATATTCGTAATCCATAACACCAGGAAAGGCACGTATGTGCAAATATAAATGGAGGGAGACCCTGTGAATACACGAGGCAGTACAAAATGTGTGTAGGGCCCCTAATGCTCTGGAGAGGGCAATGTGTAAAGGTGTGTCATGTCTGCGATATTAGGTGGATAATGTCTGTTTCGCATAGAAACTCAACACGGGTGGGCTGGAGAAACTATGGCTATGCGATTATGGACACAGGAGTGCTAGGGTTGGTTGCGCCGGTTGCAATGGAGTGGCCCGTGTAGGTCAGCTAGTACATAGGTGCGATTCCCATCTAGAGCATCTTCTGCGTGGAGACATGCGTGAATGGGCATACCTTCGTTGAAGGTTGTGCATCAGGGCTGGCATCTCGGCACGTAAAACCTATCTGCCAATCATTAGTGGACCGGAGTTCCGCTGTGGCGACCCCTAACTGGGAAAAGCTGAAAGACACAACAACATGCAGACATCAATATGTTGATGTACATTCTCTGTAACACATGCACTCCATTTATTAACATAAATAATATGAATGTACACAGAAACAAATACAGTAGCAGGAATAATAGGCTGTGCAGACGAGGAATAGGTCAAATGACACTGTATCACATCACACTTCTCAGTGGTACTCCATACATGAACAAAGTGCGACATCTGTCTGCTGTATAACGTGCTGTATACTGATTACAAGTTAACTGGAGTGAAGTGTCAGTGTCATAATGACTAAGGCAATAGTATGCTGTTGAAGCAGAGATAAAACCCAATACGCATGTGTAAGTGTGTTTGTCCGGGAAATGTATTGGTCAACGGACACACAGATGTGTATATATATATATATATATACATATACATATATATATATATATATATATATATATATATATATATATATATATATGGGTCTACCTGACAACACCGATGCACTGCAACACCGACAACGAAATCACCGACACCACATAACTGAAAGTTCACAAACACGAAACCTCACATGCCCGACACACCACAATCCCGACAATCAACAAACAAAACAAATCCCCTGTCCAAAAAGCACACACACAACACAAGCACACCAAAATCCTTACAAACCCACATTAGACCTTACATACACAACTATCCATAACCTTAACCCAAACCCTAACCTTAAAGTCCGTCACTATCGCACACTCACCTAACCCACGCCCTAACCCTAACTCACTTAACCCGCCCCTAACCCTAAAGACTGTCACTATTGCACACTCACCTAACCCGCGCCCTAACCCTAACTCACTTAACCCACCCCTAACCCTAAAGACTGTCACAATCGCACACTCACCTAACCCACGCCCTAACCCTAACTCACTTAACCCGCCCCTAACCCTAAAGACTGTCACTATCGCACACTCACCTAACCCGCGCCCTAACCTTAACTCACTTAACCCACCCCTATCCCTAGAGTTTGTCAATATCGCACACTTACCTTACTCGCACCCTAACCCTAATGTCCGTCACTACCGCATACTTACACAGCCTTTTCACATGTCAGTGTTCTCAGCGTCTGGGTTTTCATCCATCGGTCATCTGAGTTTTCAATCTTCTGGTGTCGGTGTTCTCATCATCTGCATTGTCAGCTTTCGGCATTGTCAGGTAGATAAACGGGTAATCACCACACGCCAAGAAGGATAGCCTCACTCCGTTGAAACACTCCGTTTAATGCAATCAGAACAGCACAAAACCAGTTTTGTGCTGTTCTGATTGCATTAAACGGAGTGTTTCAACGGAGTGAGGCTATCCTTCTTGGCGTGTGGTGATTACCCGTTTATCAGTTCTTTGCTGCACCACTTTCCACTTTGTGTTTATTGTCAGGTAGATCCATATATATATATATATATATATATATATATATATATATATATATATACACACACACACATATACAAATATATATATATATATATATATATATATATATATATATATATATATATATATATATATATATATATATACACATACAACATTTATTGATATATACACATATACACACAAAAAAAGTATATATGTCATTGTAGATATACACATGTACATAACTAGGTTACTTTACAGCAATTACGAGTAACATATGTTCAGACCAGGCATATGTTACTGGGAGGTCCAATAAACAAATGTTTACCTCCCACACCACCCAGCTAGGCCAGTCAGACATACAGACAGGCAATAAAGATAAATACACTGCTGCTTTCCAAACCACCGGCATGAAAGTACCAGTGGGAGAGATCTGCAAGGTCTACACTTTAAACATGGATAACGTGGTCCCTTGCGGGACACCAAAAATTCACTTTATGTGTGAACCCTTGGTTATCGATGTGAGCAGGATGTAGGTGTACATGGAACAGTAGGTTGTGCAAGTGTAATAACACATGGGTTGACAAAACGTATGACATGTGTCCCGAGACGGGGAGAGTGGGCAATTGTAGGGGTGTGTTCATACCCCAGCTGCTCTCACAGTAAGTATTTGTCATGAGTGCTGTAGAGGGGTGTCAGGTAGGCGAATCATGGGTATGCAATAATGGGCCTAAGTGTGCAGGTGCTGGTTGGCAGAGATGTAGTAGGCCCGCCCAGTGGAAGTAATTAATATTCCTATATGGGCATAGCAGATGCCTATACCTCCCAAACCTGAAGAGCACATCTACTGGATAGTCTGTAAACCACTGGGGGAACACATAGGGACTATATCAGTGCCGTGTACCTGATTAGCATGGACGTCCATAGTTATGAATCAGAATGTAACAAAGTACAAATGAACACCTCCAGAACTAGTGATATTAGGTGGACAGGTGGCAGAATACAGGTAATGACTGATGACAACATTTATGAGTCATAAACAGCATGGACCTCGACAAACGTGAATGAATACATATGCCCTGTGACTGTCAATGTGTCAGGTTAATAGAACCAATCATCTAAATGTGTCCCTCAGGGTGTTATGCAGTGTCCCTGATATAGTGTTCATTCTCCCCCATTGGTATGTGAGGTCTGCCAGTGACGGAAAGCACATATTCTGCCGACCACAATAGGTAGATGATAGCATAATAGTATGGGATTACCACCTGTTCGCCTTTGTGAGGGAAACACCACTCTGGGCAGTTGTGTCCTGCAAAATGAATGTTATGGCACATAGGTTAGTACTAAGCTAACTGCCCTTGCGAGCCATTTTAAGCTTAGCCAATTATCCCTTTTTGAGACTCAAACCCTGCACCTTGTGTTTGTAAGGCAAACACCTTAACCATTAGGCCACCCTCCCAACCCTTGGCCTGTGATTTCAGGAAAGGAGGTCATATATTGTGTGTAGTGGTGTCATAAAATGATTTTGTTGTATCAGAAACAGATACATGTTATAGGAAACAGTATTAGCAACTATAATGCTACAAGAATAACCTTAACATATGCAAACCGGTGAAGTAGTCAGTTTACTACTGGCTGTGGGTATGGTTTGCCTTGCCAAATGTGACAGCTCTACATATAGGTCCTATAGGGCTGCCACCTTTCCAAATGGCCAAAGTGGGACCTGCTCTGTAGAAATGTCAGACGTACCAGGTCAGAACATACCTACAGCCATGCATAGTACAGAAATATAGTATATATTTAATATAGTATATAATATATATATATAATATAGTAACCTGAGGAAGCGCACTAGGATAGTGCGTGAAAGCGCTTGTTCTCTCTTCTAATAAATTGTTCATTCATTTATGGTGGTTCGTGGTGGTTCCTTGCAAGTCTACTAGATAGTACAGAAATATACATATTAACACAAATCAAAGCTTAGTCTAGCAGCAGTCAAGTTGCTTATGCTACTTCACATAACATCGATGTGTCATGTATACAATAACCGTTACATGCAACTATTACAGACACATAGAATATAATAATGTCCTCTAATCCGGACAGTTGCTATGGCTAGAGTATTCTCGCATCACACATATGCCTAATCAGGGACTGTCCCATGCAAAGTGGGAAAGGTGTTACTCCTAGAGTCACACGTCGGCCAATCTAAAAGGTGGAAAATCTATAATAGGTATGCGGTAGCATGACCCGGCAGAGAGATGCGTTTCCCAAAAAACATTTACATGTCAGCATTGCAGAGTATTGGTTCCCATGTATCAGCCAGATGGGAGCAGACTGTATGAGGAACACGCATATAATATGATTATGTCACTGGACAGGCCACCGAGTCCGTACAGTCGAATGCCTGCCATCGCCTAATGGTTAGACATACCCGATACTGTAATCATGTAGTCCGATGTAATAGACATCACAAGGGATCGCGCCCACCCAGCGTGAGTGACAAATGTAAGCACAAATGTCGGTGCATGTGCAAGTGAATGAGCGAGCGGGTGTAAGCGTGTTTGTCTACCAGTATGCCAGTATTGCACTGTTAAAGAAATGAAGAGTCTAAACAAGTATAAGGAGCTATAACCAGAGGTCATCAGTGCTTAACACCATGCAAACCCATACACAACCGCTCCCACCTGCTGGAATGTGCCTTACCCACACCGTATCCAAAGGCGTCATTCTGTCCGCAAACAAAGAATTGTCCTTTGCACGTGTTGGTAGCAATACCATGCGCACATAGCTCATGTGAATTACCAATACACCATGGCATATGTACAGACAATAGACAGTACCACACACATACCATACAGCACAGTCACCAACAGTATAGCAATGTACTGGCAGATATGTCCGGACCACTGGTGTTTGCAGACCTGGCCGTCCTGTGTTTCAGTGTGTGAGCATGCCCAGTATGACTGTTACGCATGTTGTCGACTGACATTACCGTCATACCTTCATGTGTTTGAGCATGCCAAGTATGGTCAACTGGATCGCATGTGTCACATGTCCAGATAGTCAGTACTGTGGTGCTGACCCCTGCGTTGTACACCGACAGGTGGCATGCTGTGTTTGCAGGATAGCTAACAGTCATGTGGCATTGACTGTTGCTACATTTCTGCACAGTGTGGGAGGACATCCAACTGTATCCACAGTCCTACACAGCACCGGGGGTGGCGCACATGACTCTCACATGTGTTCGTTGGAAGGGGGGCACAGCTGACAGTTGTACACATTTGCTACTACTGTACTGGTATGCCAGGTACTCCATTTCAGTGTGTGGACCTACCTAAATTGCTGGTTGGAGGCATACCAGTGTACATCAGATCCTAGCTTTAATTACCAGCATAGTGGTTTCAGACGTCCTGGCCTTCACAACCTACATCCAACTGCCTGGCCTGCTGTAGTCTGTGTGTGTGTCTGTGGGGGTTGGGGTCATTCATTGGGCATATCCATAGGCCATTGTATAGCATTTGTCTGTATTGGTCTACACCTGTCCAGCTGTATGAGACTTGTGTGGGCTGTATGGACACACATGATGTTCAGCCCATAACCTGCAGTGGGTTAGGCCACCCTGTGTACTACTGGCTACTACTGTGACCCCGGTATGTGCTACAGCTGTCATGGTGCCACTATGGACGTGTACTGTCTGCTGCCCTAACATTCGGCCACCAAATTCCCTTGTATGCTCACATCCATACCATAGCTACAGGTAAATACACATTCTAATACAACTGCCAATTGGTAGGTCGATTGACTTACCTTGGGGATGTTCCAGACCTAAGGATGGTGCTGGAGGGCTGCCTATGTTGGATGCACACAGTGCACTTCCTATACATGGCTGAGCACAGGTAGTGTCATGTTTGGCATCCATTGTACTGTCTGTGCGAGTCAGACAGGGTGAAATCCCTGGGTACCTACTGTGTCAGTGCATATGCCATGTGTTGCCTCTTTGCCAAGGGCAGGTCATACTGTGCATGCCCCTTTCGCCTACTGGGCCCAGCTCAGGTAGTTCCTCCTCCAAGTCACACTGTGCGTGCACAGGCCTTGGCATTGGTGGGGGGCTATGTGGCCCTGCAACTGTTACCGCAGGATCAGATTGTGTAGCATAGCACATACCATAACAATTTGGGTGCATGTAGCTGGTGAATATTGCAAGGCTCCACTGGATGTGTCCAGACACCAGAACTGTGACCTGAGCATCCCAAACACATGCTCAATTATATGTCTTGCCTGTGCGTCTGCCTCATTATGGTGTAGTTGTTCAGGTGTGTGTGCATTGCTGATGGGTGTCATCAGCCATGACTCCAGTGGTTACCCAGCATCCCCCACTAGGAGACTGTAGGGGATGTCCATATTGGCAAATGTGTGGTACAGCTACGTCAGATGCCATATATCGAAATCGTCATAGCTTCCAGGGCAGACAGCACACACATTCAGTTTAATGCCCTGGCCATCGCATATGGCCTAGCTGCTGGAGGGTATGCCCCTACAGTTAATATAGGCCCTACCCCACTCACTGGGTGGTGCTTTGATGCATACATGCATGCAGGCTATAGCACCCAGTACCCCAGGGTAGTCTGCCATTTGGTGGAAGAGACGCATATTGCTGGTCAACAAATCATATGTGTTGAGGAAATGTACATGCTCACTGGCATGTGGGGACATGGCGTCTGTGAACTGGTGCAATACACTGGATGCAGATGCCTGTGAGATCCCCATGATATCCCCAGTTGTGCTTTGGGAGGTACCTGTGGCTAGTATACCTAGGCCAACACATACATTGGTATCCACTGGGATGGGTTTCCCTCGGCCTGTTCGATGTGTCAAGTGTGGCCGGCACAGCTCAACAAGCTGCTGTAGGAGGTCTCTGTCCACCCCATAGTGCTCCACTATCTCCAGCTCATGTAGCCCCTGGTAAGTTACCCTGGGTCTGTAAAGTCTTATGTCACCTCACTAAGGGTTGTTCGGCAGCATTCACATCCTCACCACCCTCAGCCTCCTGCACATGTTGGTCTATGTTGCCTGCTGCAGCCCTTCTCATTTGGTTGGACTGTGTTGAGAAATGTCCCCGCATGTATACACCGGTGGTGTAGAGTGTGGAAGAAATCTGTGTGTATGGTGCTTGCTCACTTTACTGTATTGTTCTGGGGCGGGCTGGCCATGTAATCTGCTGATTGTGCTGATTATCACCTGTTTGTGCAGCCTGTTCACCATGACTACTCCACTACTGCTGTTGTCCCTCCCAATTTCACCAGGCAGGTATAGACGCACCCCTAGCTTAGGCATGCTAAGGCAGAAGCAATCCCGAGGCACAGGTCTCCAATGTACGTACAGTATGCCTGACCCCCCCTCCCATGCTTTCACCCGGCTATCTACACACATACACTCTTGGGATCTGCATCACACCCTGGGGATAAACGGGATTCACTATTGTCAACCTCATTTGCATAGTATTGTCTTCTAATGCATAGTTATATGACCCATACTGACCCTCCAAATTAATAACCACTGCTTACTGTCGCTCAGATCTGTACACAAGTGTTTAAAGGTGCCTTACTATCACCGTATTCGATGTCCCTTGGTCTTCCTAGCAACAAAATAACTGGTCTCTACACGACTAGAACCTGGAACCCTGCACACCACAGACGATGTGCTTTACCACTACGCAATGGCAGATATGCATACATTTGGGGTGATCACGTACAGATCATCCAGCACAAATATTCAATAGTGCTAATGTCCACATACATATATGTATATATCTATGTCTATCTATCTATATCTATGTATAATATATATATATGTATATATATATATATATATATATATATATATATATATATATATACACATATATACATATATACACACACACATATACATATACACACACATACGTAGATATTGCATTTATATCACAACAGCGGACCACATGACACCAAAGCATTAGACAAGAATGGAAAGGAAACCACATGTGCCACCTGCATTATGTAGTGGTATTACTATCAAGGCAAGTGTGTTTTGTTGCATCACACGGGGTCAGACTGTATTAAGGGTAAGAGTAGGGCTGCTGACATTTACTCACCAGACCTATTGGTGAATGTATGTGTTGACAACCCAGTGTCTTGGGTGATTATGACATTTGTGGTCACTATATAGGAAAGCAACAAAACACACTCAACACATCCTGAAGCTAGCCACCCACAGATACCAACACATAGGATATGACTGCCAAACACACACACCTGTCATGCCTTGGAATCGAGCACCTACCTGTCTATTCTATCACACTACAGCATTACATAGTTATAGAATGTGCTACCGAGATTACTGGATCACAGCACTCCCAGAGGCATACTTGTAGGTGGGTGACATCATCAGCAAAGGCAAAGACGCCGATAGGGATTGTATGGAGAGTGAGCAGTCTAAAAACATTACTCTGTCCCCAGGCAGCTGGAAACACACCCACACACACACACACACATCAGGGCTGGGATTAGAACATAAACCTGACTACCTTATCACACTACAGCATTACGCAGTTACAGAACACGCTACCGAGATCACTGGATCACAGCACTCCCAGAGACATACTTCTAGGTGGGTGACATCATCAGCAAAGGCAAAGACGCCGATAGGGATTGTATGGAGAGTGAGCAGTCTAAAAGCATTACTCTGTCCCCAGGCAGCTGGAAACACACACAAACACAGGGCAGGGCTGGGATTACAACATAGACATAACTACCTTATCACACTACAGCATTATGCAGTTACAGAATGCACTACCGAGATTAGTGGATCACAGCACTCCCAGAGGCATACTTCTAGGTGGGTGACATCATCAACAAAGGCAAAGATGCTGATATGGATTGTATGGAGAGTGAGCAGTCTAAAAGCATTACTCTATCCCCAGGCAGCTGGAAACACACACACATGGCAGGGCTGGGATTAGAACATAGACCTAACTACCTTATTACACTACAGCATTATGCAGTTACAGAACGTGCTACCAAGATTACTGGATTACAGCACTCCCAGAGGCATACTTCTAGGTGAGTGACATCAACAGCGAAGGCAAAGACGTCAATAGGGATTGTATGGAGAGTGAGCAGTCTAAAAGCATTACTCTGTCCGCAGGCAGCTGGAAACACACATGCTTGTCAGGGCTGGGATTAGAACATAGACCTAGCTACCTTATCACACTACAGCATTACGCTGTTACAGAATGCGCTACCAAGATTACCGGATCACAGCACTCCCAGAGGCATACTTCTAGGTGGGTGACATCAACAGCAAAGGCAAAGATGCCGATAGGGATTGTATGGAGAGTGAGCAGTCTAAAAGCATTACTCTGTGCCCAGGCAGCTGGAAACACACACACGGCAGGGCTGGGATTAGAACATAGACCTGATTACCTTATCATACTACAGCATTACTCAGTTACTTAATGTGCTACCGAGATTACTGGATCACAGCACTCCCAGAGGCATACTTCTAGGTGGGTGACATCATCAACAATGGAACAAATGCCGATAGGGATTGTATGGAGTGTGAGCTGTCTAAAAGCATATTACTGTCCCAAGGCAGACGGAGACAAACACATGGCAGTGGTGTGAGCAGGACAACTGGCTATCTACGGAGCACTATTACAACACTACATAGATATGAGATGTGCCACAGACAGTACACCTTTCAAGACAGTCAATATGACCTTCTAGGAATGCAGACATCGACATGGATGCTGGCAGTTACGGTGTACATACCTGTGAACCAGTGTGTTCAATGTAGGAATCCATCCTGAAGTGGGGTATGGCCATCTGTTACCTGGATGACCACTATCACTATACAGGATTACAATGGTCATGCCCGTACACAGAGGCACATAACTGACACAAGGTGTCACTGGGCATGTTCACACACTTAGTAGCACACGTCAGTTTGGAATGTACTATGTGTCCATCTACACAACGGCGTACTGGGCATGCTCACAAATTTAGTAGCAAAGGGCTGTCTTGTATGCACACAGATTCGTGTCGATAGTCATCATTGTTAGCATGAACGCTGCACTACATATGTCTGACACCGGTCTTCTACACAACGTCTGCTGCTGTCCATCACCTTAGCTGTACCAGTCTAAACCTGGCACACTAATACCACCCATGGTGTTGTCCTGGCAGGAGTGGGTACTTCGCACATGTAGTACCATACATAGATGAAGAACCTGAGACCAGGTAAACACCCTGACACCTACAGGACAACTGTATTGTATGTGTATGCTAAACAGTGCTAGATGTGTAGCGTTCGTAATCATAGCTGCCAATCTAGATCCAACAATGGGGAATACTGACATCTGTGCAGTGAGGAACACCTGGCATAAGTCTCTGCCCTTCTCTGATCTGCCATTCAGCACGTGCCTGTGCTGCCATTACAGTCTGAAACATGTGTCTGGTGACACCAGCTGCTGTGCTCTGTCGTGCAGGTGCATGTCAGCCAGAGGTCCTCCTACGAGCAGCACTGGCCACATGCCTGTGTGGCACATCTGCAGTCATTTCACTGACACCATGATGTGAAGACACACCTTCCATAGCCACCACACATTCCTGTTCCAAGCTAATACATGGTAACTGTCCTTTCTCTATGGCCACTGGTGATGGGGTATGTGTTGGCATGATAACTGTGTGCGGGGAAGAGGGGGATATAGGTGGGATGGCAACCAATGGCACAGATTCAGACCCTGACAGCCCTGCCTGTACCTCAAGCATATGTTCATCACTGCTAGAGTCTGTGGGGACACTAACATCAGACGGACCTCAGGAGGGCAATGCACCTACATCACCTGTGAAGGCAAACAAAGACTCTACATTACAATAGAGACAGACACACACACAGACACACACACAGACATACACAGACACACACAGACAACCATGCATGTGATATGACAGAAGGCATGCAGCATGCATGTGATACAGCAGACGGCATGCAGCTCAGACATTAATAGTATTAGTTAGCATACATCCCTGGGTTGCCCACAACAGCAAGCATGTGTCATAGCAGAAGCCATGCATTTCACACAATCATGGTAGTAAGCATGCATCCCTGTGATACACCATGTGGACCAGCACAGGTTAACAGTACATATGGCTGATGTGAGGTATATGTCCTTGACATTAACATGTAGTATGACATGTAATCTGCTGATGTGTGCATTGACATGCATACATGTTTGACACAATGGTGTCCTGACACATGTACAGCAGTGTAATGGTGTAATGGTGTCACATTGCAGTGTTGTCTGTATGCCCTACAGATAGAATGCACTTTTAGCAGATGTGCATGACCATTGAAGGGTAGTATGAGGTGTCTATATTGCTATACAGTGTGAAGTACAGACACAGTGCCATTGCATGGAATCATGAGGCGTCTCTATTGCTATACAGTGTGGAATACACATACAGTGCATAGCCATGACTGCGTGCATACACAATACATAAATACTGTGGATTGTGACCCACACCGCTGAGGTGTATACACACTAAACCATGCTGTGTCATGTGTGACAGGTCACCAGAAGACATACGGATGACACCCCTGCACAACTGCTAACATTTCTTAGCTGCCTGGCAACTGTGTCCACACATGGCAGACTGGTCAATACACCATGTCCCACATGACATTTATGTACTACACACATGAGGTGCTCGGCTGACAATGATGTCCAACAGCAGCAAGGGAAATGTACGGTATCTCTGGCCTGATGTGGTGTCTGTGTATGTATGTGGAAGCTGTACAGGTGAGTACTGTCATGCTGTGACACAGTCATGATGTTCAACACATCTTATGTGGTCAAATTAAGTGACACCTCCACAAGCTGTGCACAGGCTGTTAAGATGTCCAGTGTTCCACATCTACTATATAAACATTCAACAAAGGCTGTAGTTGGACCATGTTTAGACAATGTGCAACAGGGTGTACACACATACACATCACATCTACTGTGTGTTACTACATGTCTCTGGCCATCCTCCATGACCATGTGTGAACATGTGTTGGCGAAATGTGTGTGATGGCCATCTATCTCACATGTTGGTGTTGTCCCATATGACATACACCCATAGATGTCAGATACTCCAGTGTCCACAGGGTTATGCAGACAAAGGGTTGTATTTTGGTATGTGGGGTATGTTTTATGGGATAGTGAGACAATGTTGCAGCCGGACCACTACATGTCTGGGACATGTCAGATGGCACATCACAATGTCTGCACTCATTGCAGGGGCACAATCCACAATGGTGAATCATGTGGGCTGCCCATATCCCAGCTCACTGTGTAGTACTGTTTGCGTACTCCACATGTGTTGTTCTAATGTATAGTACATATTCTTACATTGAACAATGCCTCCACCGTTGTATGCACAGCTGTCCACACATCTAGCAAAGACAGTTACTGTGGTTTCATGTTGGTGTTTCATTTGGTTTGTATATATTGCACATGGGTAGCCAGTGTGATTGATGAAAGATGCGACCTGTATATCATGACTGGACCATACATTATGTGTACATGTGTTAACTGGCCACATGGTGAATAGATCTGTGCATTCACATGCCTGATACTGATAACTGTCTCACCTGCAATGGCCTGCTGTCTCTGCGGCACACCAGAGGTACCTGTATAGGGGTGACACAGCAGTTTGATCATTATCCATGACTGTATGACAGCTACAGGGTGCACTGTGCATGTTAACACATTTGCCAGTACAATAGCATATACTATGGAGTATGCACATGTGTGCATACACAGGGTAGCATACTATAGTATGCGGCATGTGTGTAAACATACCTTGCATATGATGTTACATTACATATTGTACAGTGACACATGTGACTAAATGAGATATAATATTTATATGTGCAGTAGTGACTTACCAAGCAACTCCAGGCTTGGTGGTTGGGAGACACCCACCTCCACGATGGCAGCTAGAGTTTGTGGATGCTGTTCTGATGGGGTCCACAGGCTGGCCAGTAGCTCCTCGGTAGGTGTGAGTGGGGGCTGGGTTGGTGGCCCACCACCTGTTCTACCTTGTTCCCTGGCGATTGCATTGGCATGCTGTTTCACATGTCGGATCAGGTCCGTGCAGTGTCTGCGCACCTGCTGGTAGGTGCGGTTATGGCGACCCACATCATTAACCCTCCTGCGAAGTTCCTCCCACAGGTCATCACGCTGCTGGGCACACTGTGGCACATGGCTGAACAGTACCTCATAGTTATCCTGGAGGTATGGTATGAGGGCATCATCCTCCAAGTGGCTATATGCCAGCAGTCGTGATCGAGGCATTATCTGGAAGATATAATGATGGAGACAGGTCACAGCATCTCAGAGATGCACAGAGATACAGCTGCACATACATGTGTATTACATTTAGTACATATGAACAGTTGTCTTTGCAAATCGTCATGACACTGACACAACTGACATGTTTGTGTCACACACATGTAACACCCGATTGGGATTGGATATTATCACCATATATGTGTCACCTCATTACATTGCTCATACTCCATGTGAATGCTGTCTTGATGTGGGCATGTCTGTTTGCCTGTACTGGTGTTCTTACTTATCAGCAAATGCCTGGATGTATGCACATTAATGCTGTTGACCTTGATGCTGTGTATATGTCACATATCATCACATACACTGCCTTAACGGACAAGGGCAGTGACAATGCAGACATGCGCACGGAAACCTTTACATGCATGTGTTTTGCCATATACATCTACACTGCACTGTACAGCAGTTCAACATCCTGCCACATATTGCCTGTGTTGCACATGTGATACACATGGGACAATGGCTAGCCGGATGGTATTCGCAGGGATGGTTATCAACTATAGCATGTACGGCCAAGATCATGTAGTAGCGTGTATGCCCTGGGCCATGTATGGGCATAGGATGTAAGGTTTTCTAGTTGTATCCGACAGCCATGTTCCCGCCGATAGGTGAATCAGTGCCACATTACTGATCCAGACAGTTAATGCTGCATCTACCATGCGGTCATCGCACCATGTATGACAGAGATGACATATGCAGCTTTGCTGGACAGGGTTGCATGGTATGGCAGGAGTATGTAACATGTTTTGGCACAGGGATCTGTCCAGCATGCGGCGACCCTTGTACTAGGAAGGTGGCTGTCCATGATGTATGTCTTTCAGATCAGGATATGTACATGTAGCATGTCCATCATCAGAGTGTGGCACATGTCTTTATGCAGGGTAGGCAGCATGCTGCATAGTGGAGATGAGGATTGTGAAGGCTGGTGTCGCCCATCCAAGCATGGCCAATACCCCTTAAAGGTGATATGTGATCCGATATTGGTCACTTGAGTGCTGCGCATGGCTGTCCAATGATCTCCATGCTCATGGATGGTACCCTGTCATGCCTTGGGTTGCCTCTTATGACTACCTAATAGGCCTGGTGATGTCACTAGCTCAGGGAGGTAAACTGCACAGCACCATCCCTTGCATACAGTGTCCATAATGTTGACCGCTGCCTAGGTGGTATTTAATGGGTACAGGGTTATTAACATAGCGGTGACAATGCAATAAGCAGCTGCCAGATTGTGCACATATGTCACGCACCTCACCCACAAAGCCCATTCTGTATGTTGTCCACAACACTGAGTCAGCTATTACTCCTAGGTCATGGCCATTCACATACTCACATATGCAGATGCCTCCCATTTGTCTGTGTGGTATGGGCTACAATGATGGGGGAGTACAAAATATTAACCCTGTTTTACTGTAGCTGCCACTGGTGTGATATGCACATGTCACTCAGACACCTTTTGTAGTGTTGCTTCTGTCAACAGGCCACTGGTAGAACACTCCTGTGACATACAAAGCTACATCTAGTATACTGAGTGTAGGTGGAACACAGTATGGGTGATGATGTCCCATGACCTGTCACAGGTATGCTATGCAGTGTGAATTCATCCATACTGTCATCTACATCTGTACTGCTAACAACATCTATGTTGATTAAGGTTCATAGACTTTCAGACCATACTCAGCAGGGTAACAGTTCAGTGCCTCCCATTATGAGTGGCATCTCCACTTTGTGAGTTGTGATAACTGTTGGTGTGCTCCATTCAGTGTTTTCACAGACTGATATGAACCTATGTTTTACATGGAAGTGTATGTGTAGAGCAAACTGTTTTGCCATATGTGTATTATACGACCAGGGATTTGAACAGGTCACATGCAGCCTGAGTGCACCTTGTACCATCATAGTTATGGTTACAGGGGCTCTGTAGTGTTCATGGATATGTGATTGTGTACCTGTTGGGGGGGGCAGTGAGTTTATGTTATCCAACACCCTATCTGTATTGCTTATTCATGCTCAGCACTTGTTCAGAACATGTAAGCACTTCATGAGCTACTAATTACTATAGCACTCAATCCTACTCATTTCCTACAGGTAAACACTATTTGTCCTTACATTTCCAGCATGCTTACAGTACAACAGCTGTTGTACACACTTACCTCACATATCTTGTGAGAAATGGTTGAATATACAGACATGTCCAAGTGTCAATTACCAGTGTTATTGCCTGTCTATATGATGAATATGGGCAACATGAGGCAATATTGCAATTGTCTCATGTACACAGTCAATGCTCACCTCCTAACATACGACACTACAGCCTGTGGGAGATGCACATATGTAGCCATGCTGGAGGCAATGCTCTCTCCAACCCAGACTGAACCTGACAATCATGTGGGGATGTTAAACATTTGTAGCACACCCCACTCATCACATAGTCTCACTAGATCTCTACCGCCACAGGCCACACATAGTAAGACTACAGCATTTGCAGAGCCTTTCCATGCTATTCTGTGTAGGCAACAGAGGTAGCCCCCATCACCAAACACAACACCAATTACTTATAGCCCACAGACTGATGTGTGCCCATCAACTACAGCCAATAGGGTGTTACAACATACCCAATACACTAGTCATAGGTGACTCTGTAGGCAGTCACACTGATGTCCCACTCAGCAGGCTACACAAGGCGATAGTCACTTTCATCTGGCTGTTGGGTAACAGGATCCACAGCATAACCTATGCACTCAGGTCACTCCTCAACAAGTACAATATGACTGTCATTCTCCACGTTAGTGTGAATGCCCTGAGATGTAATTTCCTGGACTACATGTACAGGGACATGCAATAGCTCTCCGATCTTGTAGCCCAGGCAGGTATCACCCAAGCCCTGAGAAGCATTCTGCATTAAGTCCAGACTGATAACACAGTACAACGACAGAATTATTCACTTCAACAGTTGCCTATGCTTCTGGTGTCATTCCAAGGGTATCCAGTATCTGTCTGCTTTGAATGACATGGTCAACAAACCACAATGCTTTGGCACAGATGACCTGCACCTGTCAGCCCTGGGATTATGGATAACATCTAAGGCTCTTGCTGCTCCTATACTGCCTGTTTTAGACACATTTCAAATAACATATTCACCACCAGAAGAGGTACAGGCAAGCAAAACCTGAGGGTAATGTTACTCAATGCTTGACATCTTCATTTCAAATGCACTCAGCCGAGGCACTCCTTATAATGGACCACTTTGATATCTCTGCAGTGACTGGGACCTGCTTATAGGCTCCGGAGAGCACTCCTGCACTGACAGGCTATTACGCAGACCACACCTTTCAGTCATGTAACCAGGACCGGAACACCCATGGCGGAGGTGTGTCCATATTTCACAAGGATGTACATACCTCCATGCCGGTTGCTTAGCACAATGCATCAGAGGTAATCCAAGTGCAAATAAATGTGGCCAGAACTGCTATACAAATTGTAGCTTGCTACGGATTCCACACCATACCCCATGGTTAACGGCCCTCATTTCTTGGTGTACTGGAAAGTAGGGTTCAAACAGGAACTACTGATATGAGACTGACACTACCCCACACTTAACTGTGATACCTACTCATATACCGATACATTAGGCCAACACTTTCGGGGATTCATAACCTCCAATCAGCTGGATCAACCTATACACACCAGCACCAAGGCCAACAATATCCTAGACCTGGACATTACCAACATGTGTGACTGGTGTTCCACACCTGGGGTTATCCCCTCGTTGGTCAGTTCTGAACGTATGCTAATCACCCTTGTTATCCACATCCAGGCACCACACCCTTCACGGAAAACACAGTACAATATTTCTACAAAGCCAACTTCAGGCTTCGTATGACAGCAGTAGTAAACGTCATGACACCCGTGCAGATGGACAATATAGTTACAAACGCTGAAACATTTACAACTGCACTTCATTAACACTTACACAACTGCATGGATCATGCTATCCCAAACAGAGCCATGACGGTACCCACCAGATAACGGATGCCACTCTGGGGGTCCACTGCCATGGACATAATGTACGACAGAAGGAGGAGACTGTTGCAAAGTAGAGTATACTCCCATGGGTGGGGTAGCTCCTTGGTCAGCCTCAGTAAGAATCTGGGATCCCTTATCACATCTTCTGAAGCTAGCTACGTAAACATTACTGCGACACATTCCAAGGACTACCACTAAGTGTTATGGAGGTATGTCACTACTCTCGATAGCAATACCCACATCTGCTCTGACATACAACGGTTAGGCAAGAACATTACAGAACCGACTGATATTGGCAACATCCTGGCAGATAGATTCAATGCTAACTTTACACTCCTCTCACACCTTTATGGGCCCAAATCTATACAGGAACAATGCAGAGTCCCTGTGGTCACAACTACGCAGTTCAAACCTGCACTCTCTAAAGCCTGGAACACAACTCCATGTGACCGTCCAACATCCCAGGCTGCGATTTACACAAACCTCAGAACGACATGGCTCCCCTCTTGGGCACCAAATTCATTAATAGCCTTGTATCAGGCATTGTGGACCCTGAATGGTGCACAGCAACAGTTATCACACTCCACAAAGGTGGTGCCACAATGGACCAGAGGAACTATTGCCCTATACGCCTGACTAGACTGTTCTGCAAGGCTATGGAGAACATCATCATGGAAGTCATTCACAGAGACATTGGTGGCCTCCAAACCTTTGATACCACCCAGGTTGGATTTGTTAGGGCCAGACCATGGCTCCTACACCTGGTGAAGTCCTTTGAGACAGTTACCAAGGTAGTAGATGATGGTAAGGATGTCCACACAGCCTACCTTGTCCTCTCATTGGCTTTCAACACTGTTCATCATTCTGGTATTGTCAATATACACATCCACCTGCACAATGACCCATACGTCTCGAGATGTTATGCAAAGTGGCTCATGGACAGGACACATGCAGTAAGGGTAGCATACCGTAGTTCCTACTGTACATCAGTTACAATTGACGTACCCCAGTCCTCGGTCATAGGGCCTCTCATGTTCGGTATATGCTTCCCTGAGGTACAGTCTAGCACAGAAGGACTTTCCCTGAATAGGTTTCCAGATGACTGCAAACTAGGGGCCATGACTGATTCACCAGCTAATACAGACACCCTTCATAAGGGTGTCACTGTGACGGATACCCGGTGCCAGTAACATGGCCTCAAGCGGCATGCCACAAGGTGCATAGACATCCCCTTTGGATTACACCAATTACCCACTGACTATCACATAGGTGGTAGTCCCCTACATAGATAAGACATTATAAGGGATCTTAGTACACTCGTAGATAGCACCCACTCCTTTGATAACCATATTGCCAAGATGGAGTGGATATCCTTCTACATGGCCACCCTAATCTGTGATGGGTTTGTAGCCGGAACAAAGGCAGCCATTGTACCTCTATACTCCTGACTTATGAAACACGTTCAAGGGTACAACACCCCATTTGGGGTGTACCTTACGGAACAACAACGGCTTTAAATACCACAACATTAACACACCAACAGGATTACTCACCTCCGAAGGATGATGTATGCAGCACAACTACAGAAACCCCAACTGTACTCATTTGCATACTGCATACTCAGCAGTGACCTCTGCTGAACATACAATGTCCACAACAATATTGATGGATATGCTCCACATAAGCAACATACGCAAAAGCCACTGAGAGCAACATGCTCTGGGATATGTACCCAAATGCAATGATGAGTAGCACGTGCTGGAGGGATACATTCCTGAACTGGACACTCACCATGCTTTGGAACAAGATTCCTATGTACATCAGGTAGGGACCCTCACTAGCACTCTTCAAGAGATACCTCGATGGGTGGATGGGAGACAGACATGTATGCCAGGGATCACTGCAGTGGCTGTACTGTACACAGGTGCAGGAAACAAATGGCTCTGCTGTTCACAGGCACAGGACACTGAGCTAGGGAAGTGCTGCCAGTGAAAACACTGTATTTGGGCTTACAAATGGACTTGGCCAGACAGCATAGTACCTAACTATGAACTTATGTAGCTATTACATGTCTTTTGTGCATGGATAATTGAGTAGCTCTTCCATTTCAATTAGCTATCATGCTGTTACACTGTCTGGTGATTACAAGCCATATGTATCCTGTTATTGTGTATTGTACATTCCAATAGACATACCTTATGTTTGCATAATATAACAGTAATGCTATGTAAAATATTTGACATATCTACCTACAATACTGTACATTTCACATTTTTGAAACCATATCCCATAATGCAAAGCATAATTGCACAGCAGGATCACCTTAGGCATGTTATTCTCATTATACGCCCATACATATGCCTACTGTTACAGTATATCAACATATACTATCCCCTGTTATGGCACATACTTGTTGGACAAACCCTACCACCGACAGTGGCTGGAGTGGAATTGTTATGTTTAAAGCCCTTATGTAGCATCCCTTGTGGTGTATGAGGTGTTTACCTTGTGGCCCACAGCAGTACACACAATTTCTACAAGCGTTACTATACTCAACAAGACATTACTACATAATACCTTTTCCCACTATATGCATTGCGTACACTTTCATTAATACAGAACAAGCACTACATACACTAACATACTGAGTGTTCTACATACCTTCTTAGTGGTCCGAGTTTACGATAATATCTGTGTTACTCCTTTCCTGTTTAAATGGTTCTATGGTATGAGCATACGGTTTAAATGTATGGCAAGCCATCACTTTATACGTAGATACCTGTAACATGTGGTATCCTGCCACCAATTGGTGTTCCGGAGTAAATTATTACATGCACATCAGCTGTGCAGCTACTCCATTCGCCAATTACATGGCAACAGTGGGGTATAATTGAATACTCCACTTGGGCGTTGTCCTTTTGCCCTACCTTCGAGGGAGACGGTCTGGATGTGTTTTATTGTGATGAATTGCAACTGCTATATGGAGAGACACAAATATTTTGAATTCATGTCCCCCCGTGGATTGTGTGTGATGGCTAGAGTATGTAGTTCTACATGTGAGTGTAGCTGTTATCTCAACCGTCTGATACGAGACTATTGCAAACAAAACCTGTAACATTGGCGTCTGTTCCATTGTACAACAGCAATGATTTCACATGGCGCCATTACAAGTGTGTCTCACAAGGTATGTTAACACTTCTGCAGATGTCATTGAGTGAGTGGATATTTGTGATGTTATTACAGTCTGTATTGCAATTGTTTCGGGTGTGGGGGAGATGTAGGTGGGTGTACATAGCAGATAAAGGTTTGTGGGGACTGCATTTATACATATTCCATATGTGTGTGGGGGCTCCTTCCCTAATTGAAGACTTGTCATTTAGTAGACTAATACTATGGTTATTGCAGGCTTATTCATTAAGCCATTGTTAATTGGTTCCTATATAGCATGCAGGTGATGTTGATCCTTCAATCCCTCTGAAATACATCGATATGTAATGAAATGTTGCTACATGAAAGCTGTCTCGTGTATTTCTGTCACAGATATTTGCACTCATTGCAGTTGTGTTGGTGACTGAACCTCTTTGGCTTGGGTTGCCACCTTTTCAAATGGCCATAGTGGGACATTTGCAGGACACACATCGGGGTTTAGAGGCCGACACATACCCACTGTCAGTAGAAAGGATAGAACTTACTTTTGCCCTAAATAAAACCTTATTCTTGTAGCACTTTAGTTGCTTATTATGTTTCTTGTAACATTTACATATTTTAGATATAGGAATAACTATTTAATGCAACTATTACATAATATATGGGACATAATTATGTCCTACAATCTCAGTACATTTGCCCTTTTTAATATTTTTTGTCAGGACACAACTGCCCAAAGATGGACTGCCCCTCTCAAAGTGGGACAGGTGGTAACCGTATGCCTAAGGCTGGCTATGACCACAACTACTGTAATAATCTATCTCCAAGATAGCACGAACAGACACATGATGCAAACACACACGCACACACACACACACAAACACACACACACACACACACACACACACACACACACACACACACACACACACACACACACACACACACACACACACACACACACACACACACACACACACACACACACACACACACACACATTACAGTCCCATGGAAACACACACTGCACTCTCAACACGCACTTGCACACACTACAGCAATCGGAACCACACACCACACTTAAACACAGTACCTACCTGGACCGCAGCACCAGCAGCAATAACTAAATGTCCCTTAACATCGTGATAATATTACTCGTGGTTATATTGTTCCGGTACTGTGGTCTTTTGGTCTTTAAGCCTCGTGATTATGTGTGTCGGTATGTAAAGCATTCAGTAGTTGGCAGTATCCTATTTATTTGTACCTCCATGGTTGTCTACATGTCGTTAACCTGTCTATATATTTGCAAATATATGTATATCCGTATATATCGACATATATCTCTCTATCACTTTTTCTATCCCTATTTTATATATATATATATATATATATATATATATATATAGATATATATCTATAGAGAGAGAGAGTGAACACACCTTTCGTTGGGTACATGGTGGTGTATACTGTTTCCTGAACTCCGCCCTTTTGTGTTTTAACCTGTCACAATACACACCTGCCGTTGGTACATCTCGGGTAGCTTAGTGGTAGGTGATTGTGTACATGGTTGCGTGTTCTACACCTGGCAGTGGTCATTTTACCTTTCAGAGCTGGCACTATTAGTACAAGGGTGAATAATGCTGGTTTCACCTGTTCTGGACATCTTTGACCATGATCTGCGCGGAATTCAGCAAAGCTTAGACCTGTTTTGCGCATATCCGTGTAGTCATGTTTAAATGACGCTTACCATCACTTGCCGCCACATAAACCCACTAACATGTGCTTAAACGTGCTCTAATGACCTGCATCCAACATCCATTATTCGTGCCATCGGGATTACGTAACGGACCTTGCAGGACATGGAACCGGGAACATGCACGACACAGTCAGTGGCTTTACCACTTGGTCATCTGGGATTTGTACAAGTGTTATGGTGTTTTGTATGTGGACTGTACTATGGCTGTTCCTCCATACTGCAATCAAATGTGTAACTCAGTTAGTTTACATATGGATGATACCTATTAATGGTATGTCCAAGTGATGTTTAATGGATGTGCTCCAGCATTGGGAATCTATGTCACAGTGAGCCACACACTGTAATGTGCTATACCTTGATGCAACCATAACTGGAGAATGCTGGGGTGGCAGATACCTGTCATGGGTACTCCCCATGCTTTGGCACTACATCCCTGATTACATTATATGGAGACCCTCATTAACACACCGGGAAATCCATGCAGAGTAGGTGAGGAACAGTGGTTACACACATGGATCCCTCAATTGGTTCTGCTCCACAGAGGGACAGTTAGTTAATCGATGGGGTGGCGATAACAGACACATTTTGCCTAGGCTGATGAATGACCTCTGACAATCGGGCATATACCTACCGATGTACCTAGGAACCTATACATACAGTATCAACATATGCTGTTAGCTTCGTTTACTGTTCAGGTGTTGACTTTCCTTGTTCCAATAGCTGTTGTGTGTGCAATAGTTGAGGGCTGCCTATGTAGGATTCACACAGTAGGCCACCTATACATTACAATTTACAGGTGATCATGTGTGTGTGCCATCCATTTTACTGTGTGTGCAGGTGGAGAAGTGTGTCAGTCCATAGGGGCCTACACTGTCAGTGTATGTGCTGGGCATATTGGGCACGCCTCCGTCTGCCTACTGGTCTAAATCCCTCTGTGCCTGTGATGGCCTTGGCAATTGCGGTGGGCTGTGAGGGCCTTCACCATTATGTCCCTGCTGCAGCTGTTTCCACAGGATCATATTATGTAGCATGGCACATACTATAAAGATGTGGGCACACGTGCCTGGAGAGTACTGCAAGGCTCCACCAGATATGTCCAAGCAACAGAACCGTGATTTCAGCATCCCAAACACACGCTCTATGATGATTTTGGTTTGTGCATGTGCCTCATTATGGTGTTCTTGCATGGGTGTGTGTGCATTTCTGATGGGAGTCATCATCCACGGCTCCAGTACATAGCCAGCATCCCCCACAAGGTGGCCATATGGGATGTCTCCCTTGACAAATACCTGATACAGCTGTGAGGCATGCCAGATGTGGGAGTCATGATAGCTTCCAGGGCTGCCAGCACACACATCCGTGATAATGCCCTGGGCATTGCACACGACCTGGCAGTTGATGGAGTGATATCCCTTGCGGTTTATGTAGCACCTACCATGCTCACCGGGTGGTGACTTGATATGTATGTGCATGCAGTCTATTGCATCCAGTACCTCTGGGTTGTGTGCCACATGGTGGAAGAGACGCATATTGGTGGCCAACTCCTCCTGAGTTTGGGGGAAGTATATATGCTCAATGGCATGTGGTAACATTGCATCCAGGTGGAGTTCCCTAGATGCTGATGCCTGTGAGATCCCCATGATATCTCCAGTTGGCCTTTGAAAGGTACCTGTGGCTAGTATTCTCAAGCTTACACATACCTTCGTGTCCACTGGGATGGGTTCCCCTCTGTTGTTTCTGGATCTCAGGCGTGGCCGGCACAGCTCAACTATTTGCTGTATGATGTCACTGTCCACCCTGTAATGCTCTACTATCTCCAGATCATGTAGCCCCTGGTAGGTTACCCTTGGTCTGAACACTCTTCTCCTCCTCCGGGGCTTGAGGTGTTTGTCAGCATCATCCTCCACAACACCTTCAGTCTCCAACACATGGTGATGAATCACAGCTATGGCAGCTCCCAACAAGTACATTGTAAAAGTTCCCCATCTGTTTACACCAATGGTGCAGTGTTTGGGAATACACAAGTGTGTGTGAGGTGCCTTCACACTTTATACTATTGTGCTTTGAACACTGATGATGTCATAGGATGTGTATGTACAATCGGAGCTGCAGGGTATCTTATGTGTTTTACCACAGGTACTGCTATTGTGGTGCCTTTGGTGTTGAATTACATTTAGCTGCCATGGATTACCTCTTGCCCTTGCCTTAACTTTTCTTAACGACTACCCTCCCATTGTCTGGCATGCATCCAGCAGCCTGCTTTCTTGTTTTGTACTTTCCCGAACCAGGATTATCTTGCGAAATGTGTTCTATAGCCGATCTACTGCAGGTTTGCTTTGCTTTGTGGTTACAGTTCTCTTTTCTTTGCAATCCGACACCTCCCCTATCCTGTTCTGCAGGTTGCTGCTAGCAGCCTTGTTAGCTGCCGTCAATGGCCCACTGTGAGTTAATAGGTGCTAATTGCTCAGTTGTACTCCAATTACCCTACTGCAGCATTTCCTTATTGTCTTTCCCCTAAACTTCCTTTTTGAGCTGTGGTGCATGGCGCGTGCATCCGCTTACCGGGTTTCGGGCACGTTTTCATCCACGTACACATGCGCTTTCGGGCACCATGTGTGCTCTCAGCTACGCAAAGCTATATCTACATCCACGCCCCTGTCCTGCGGCTTTGCTTAGCAACGGGCGGCCCGGATTTGCATTGCTCCAATGTGCTTACAGCTGTGGTGGCACACCCCACTGCTGATGTCATGTATTCCTCCAGACCACTCCTCAGTGTTGTAGCGCTGCGCCGTATGGTACATCCTTAGGCTGGTGGGATGTTTGTGATTCACTATTACTTGCCTCATTTGCATGGCATTGACTACTAATTCATAATTACCGCACCGAACACTGTCACAGGCCCTTAGCAACCCTTGCAGCTTGGTTGTGGTGTAGCATGCATACCATTGAATATTATGGTGAAATCATGATTTGTGTTACATTGCTATTTTATGACATTTGTATATATTTTCCTTGTGTTCCCGTTTGTGCACACATGCCCTGCGGTTGTACTTTGTGTTACTGTGGCCATGACATTAAATATTATTTTTTATGTGTTGTGCATCTTTTCTTATGCCATTGACTGTATATTTAGCCATTGGCATATGTTAACTTTGTAATACATGAGTCTGATCTGCTTTCATGGCTCCGATGTTCTGTTTGGCAAAATGTAAGCCGTTTTTTTTTGGTTTACATTTCTGTAGGCTTACGCTATGCCTACGCCACTTCATGAATCGCTATGTACCTTCATTTGCATGCTGCAGTACTGTGCATGGGGTGATTAGCATACCTGAGCCGAGGGCTGCGCAGATCTGGCGTACGCTGGTAGTGCACGTGGAATTGGATCGTACCTGAATCACTCGGCGGCCATATTTGGCATTATACCACCTACGCTACATCTGCGCCTGGCGCAAGCTTCATGAATCCCGGGCTATGTCATTTCATTGAATCTTCATTTCTTTGAATCTCATATGGTTGAACCCATTTAATTGAAAACTCACTGCAGTGAAAACTCATTCCACTAAAACCTCCCTTCATAAAAAAAAAAAACTTCTCTACAAGAAATATATTCTAAAGACATGTTTTTGTATGAGGGCAACCCCCCTGCACTCCCTCCATTACTTGTATATATATATATATATATATATATATATATATATATATATATATATATATATATATACACACCTTGTCCTAACAAAATTAAGTTTCAACGAAACATAATTAGTTGACCCCTTTTTCCCGAAAATGCAGTTTCGCAAAAAATCAACTAAAAAAACAAAACACACAAAAAAACCCCCACTAACTACATGTATGCAGGGGAGAAAGCCCTGCTGTGCCCCCTACCCCCACTGCTTATATATTCTCATTACATTAGTAGTAAGCATTTTCCTATAGTTAATGAGACACATGGGCTGCTAAAGCAGTTTGAGTCAGACCGCAAATGCAATACCAGCATCATACCTCTCAACTGTCCAGATTTTTACAGACTGTCCATATTTTTCCTCATATTTGTTGGTCTGTTCCTCAAAAAACTTGTGGTTTCCTGGATTTGTATGGTAAATCAGTGAGGACTGCATTTACTATATAATGGAAAGCATTTGAGTTTCAGACTTCATTTTTTTCAGAAAATGCATGGTAACACAAAACCTTTTATTCTAACAACTGTATAAGTTAATAAGAACAATATTTAAAATTGTCCCTGTTTTTGGGGCTTTGTCCCCTCATTATTTCTGTCTTTGTCCAGATGTTTTTGTTAATAAGTAGAGAGCTATAACCAGCAGGATACAGTGAAGATTAATCAGGATCTCTGATCGCAGCACCTAACTCCTTTCACCCAGGGTTCAGATCATGGATCACCCCACAACACTGCCCACCAACTTCAGGCCAGATGATTTTCCAGCTTTGTGTGTGTGTGTGTGTGTGTGTGTGTGTGTGTGTGTGTGTGTGTGTGTGTGTGTGTGTGTGTGTGTGTGTCCTGCAAAAGACTGACATTTCACACAACATTATTTTTTTGCCATGCGCTGTATGAGTGCAAGGACTGGCTTGGGTTTTTTACAACACAGGAATGACTGCATGTGCACTTAGGCATGGAGGGAAAACAACAGTAAAAAATATAAGACCTGCATATGAAATAATAAAAATAAACACAGGTTGCTGTGATATGTATATGCGGGTTCTTATCAGCATTTCAAATGTTGAAAACACCAAATTTAATTTAATCGGACTGAAATGTTCGAAATTTCAGAAGAGCGAACTGACAGAACATCGATTTCTTTCCCAGGGAAAGAAATCAGTGGGCCGTCATCGGAGTTTGCTATTTCCTCCGCTGTGGTGCGGTCTCGGAGTTGGTATATTTAAGTAGGGGGTGTGTGGGGGGCACAGCCCCCCAGTTCTGTCAGTGTTTAAAGTATAGAGAAAGGTTTTTTTTTTTGCACGGAACACTGATTTTATTCCCTGGGAAAGAAATCGATGCTCCGTCAGTTCGCTGTTTTGAGATTTCGAACATTTCAGTTCGATTAAATTGCATTTGGCGTTTTCAGCATTCGATATGCTGATATAGATCCATATATGCTATGTGTCTATATGGCTTTATGTGTTTGAATATTTTATATTGTAAAAGGCAAGCATCAGGAGTGTACTGAAATATATTTAATGTTCCTACTCCATAGTATTGAAAAATGCTTAGGTATGTAAATAAATGAGTGATTAACTGATATAAAATATCACAGATATAGGCACTGAGCCCACATTTGTCTTATTTCTATTAAATTAGCTGGCTTACTACTTGGGTAGAACAAAAGTGGTCCATATATCATACCATATCACAGTAGTCCTGCAGCATTCTGAAAACGAAATGCAATACTAATTAATTGTGTCTGGCTTGGCGCTGATTTATTTACTATAGTACATTAACTGAAAAATAAGATTATAAAAAAACACTTTCCACGAATACCTGACAATAAATATCACCATGGCGTTATCTTGCAATTAAGAAAATTCTATGTTCCTGAACTTAAAGAGATTAGTGATAATGATTTCCTTAGGGATGGTAGTCAACAAAGCTCATTCCATTAGGTACTCCCTTGTTGATTTATCTTACACTATGTCATTTGCCTTAATAATGAAAACTGCATGCAAAGCCTTGTGCTCCATTTTTTTTGTTTGCTTGTTTTTTAGATTGTAGGCAGGATTAAAGGTCTAAATGTTTCATATCCAAAGTTCATAACATTATTTTTATGAGGTTCTTGAATGTAACTTCTTATGCAAAATTTCTTTATTTTTTAAAGTAATATGACAATCGTCAATAACAAAAATATTTTAAGTGTATTATAATTTAGCCTTTACAAAAAAAAAGGTCTGCTAGGGTTGCACTTCAAACACTGGTAGTGTTTAAGTCATTGAATTATATTTGTTCCTAGAAAAAATCAGCACTTTTAAATTGGTGCTCCTATTCCTCTTTACTCTATTTCCTTTGTCTGTACTGCATCAGCAATCATGATTCATTTTCAATATTTTTATGACACATCCTTGCAACAGCAAACTGTAACTTCACTAAAGAAACCTCCTTCTGTTCACTGGTAATATAATTTTCTTGAACTAGAGCGACAATACACATTGGTACTGACATGAAGAAAGACCATCTGTTTCACATTAAGTGATATAAGGAGTTAGCCTTATCGATGAGTTATGTGTAAAGTGGATGAACAGGCAAGTAGCTAGATAAATTACACCAGGTATGCATATAATGGCAATGTCTGATACACTATATCTTAAAGTAAAATAACTTTTGTGCTGAACAATGCACTTTCATTGAATTTGCTTATAACATACCTTAAACACAAGCTGAGACTGAAGTACAAGTGTAGCACCAAAACAAAAATAACACTATAAACTCAGACACCAACTAATGAAAGAAAAACAGTGCACTTATTAGTCTCAGGCTCATGCTTGTTTATTATTATCATTTTTGAGTGAAAGCAATTTCCCCTCATCCCTTTACACTTAGAAGACAAGCAAGGAGAGGTAGTTCATTCAAGATGCTTTATTACATAAAAACATATCAGGATGGATAACAGCTTCAGTAAACACAAACTAACTGATTAACAGATAGAGTTTACTCACATGCATGCTTACATCTCAACAGCTAACTATAAAATGGCACTCTGTCCCTGCACTTGCTCAATAATTAATACACTTAGTACTTGCCACATGATGTTTCTTAAAGAGATATGTAGACTGATCTACAGCAGTGTTAGACTTATCTAAGTATTCTGTTTTTATTTCAATGTGTGTGTGTGTGTGTGTGTGTGTGTGTAATACAGATCTAGTTTAGATGTTCAACTTCTCAGAACATTGAATTTCATATGGACAAGATCATATGATCAATTTTATGAAAAGTGAATTTGCATTTCTGTGGATTGAGCTTAAGATTCACTTGGCATGCCCTTTAAAGAACTTTGCTGAGGTTTCGGTTGTGTTCTTCTTCATCATAACCTCCTACCAGTATGCCATCTACTATAATAGCACAAGACTACCCAGAAACAATTTGCTCCATCGCATGTTAAAAGACTTCACTTGCAGAATTTATCCCAAATGTCATTCTCAGAAATCTATACCTTCCAAATGGAGTGCTAAAAGTAATGAGCTGTGAAGATTTCTTGTCAAGCAAAATTTGTCAAAATTAACTCTTTGCATCTAAGACGGAAAAAATAGTGGCATTTGGCATCAAGGCTGTGACTTCTTTGACTGTGCGCATTCGATGATGAGGTCTTTTTAGTCTGTTGTTCAAATCTCATGGGTCAATACATACTTTGATGTCATCTGAGATTTTCTTATGAGCTACCACCATGGAAGACACCCACTCTGTCATTTCACCAAGTAGACAAATCACACCTTGCTGCACCATTCTGTCTAGTTCGCCTTTGACTCTAGTCTGCCTGGTTATTGGAACTTTTCTGGCTGGCCTTATAACTGGACTGACCTCAGGGTCTAACCTCATGGAGTACACAACTGGAAGCCTGCCTAGTTTGTCTTCAAATAAAGCAACATAGGTAGAAAAAACAGACTGGGCAAAATTATAGTAGTGGTCTTTTAAGCTAACATGGTGGGCTTCCTTATTAAATAAAAACAGTCCCATTTTCAAAGAGTCTCTGATCCCTAATAATGACTGAACATGCCTCTTGACCACATAAAACAATAAGTCATAACTTCTATCTGCACAGTAACATGAAAGCATTACTGAGCCTTCAGTCTGAATCTCTTCATCACTATATTCAACAAGCGTTGTACACTTTGTCAAATCAAGCCTTTCACCAACACTTACTCGAGCAAATGTTTCTTCAGACATAACATTGCACTTTGAGCCAGTATCAGCTTTGAGCTCTGTGGGTTTGCCATTTATCTGAGCAGTTCAACATATTTCATTCTTGGCCCATAAATCAGTTGCATTGACTGTTTCACTAAGCACTGACACATCAACATAAAAATAATAGATTTTGGGTCATGACTTTCTAATTGATCAACTCGTTTCTTAAAATGTTCCCTTTTAATAAAATAATGTAGGCCTTTTGATTTACAAAACCTTTTGAAATTATTCCATTTATTACATTTGTGGCATTGCTGACTAAAAGCTAAGCATTTTTCTCTTTTAGATTTATGACTGTTACCATAATTACAACAAATAACAATGAAACTAGGTTGGAGAACCATGCTTTGAGTTTGCTGAGTCACTCTTATGCTTCACTGAGACTGTGCGCTTCCTAGAATTTGCCAGAAAGCTCTGGGGAGACTTGGAGCAGTCCCTGGCAAACCCCATAACTGCCATGTGCTTGGGCCTGTTTCTTTTAATAACATGCTGCATACTATCTATATGAGTTTTACTGCAATGACTTCTAAAGCCATTCTCATTTGTAAGCATGTTTGTGTGCTTTTCTGTGAGCTCATATATCTGACAAATCTTAATGGCTTTATTCAAAGTTAAATCACTGTCACAAAGCAAAATCTTTCTCACAGCATCATCTTTAATACCATGCACAAGTCTGTCCTTTATCAGCTGTTTTCTTAAATAACCAAATCTGCATGTTTTAGCTTTATTTCTCAAGTCAGTTATATATGCTGCAAAAGTTTCACCTGGCTTTTGATCCTTTGTGTAAAATAAGTGCCTCTCCATTGTAATGTTGGTCTGGGGGTTACACATTTCTCTAAATGTATGTTTTTAGCATTCCGGGTCCTCCCTTGACTCAGCCTGTACAACAATATGACATTTTCCTCCCTCTCCAGCAAAGATAGCAGGTGCATACACAAATTAACATTCCCTTTATATGGCTTCTGACCCAGCTTAATTAAGTAGGATAAATGCCTTCATATGGTCATCTTTATCAAAAAATGCAGCCTGTATGAAAATGTCGTACTCTTGCTTAAACACTCCCAAGTTCTCAGCAGTACTATTATAAAACACTAGTGGCAATGGTTTTTGAAATCCATCTGCCATGCCAACAAATTATAGTAAAGCACAATATAACCCAGGTCCACTTGTAATTATATGAACATGCACACACAGCTAATACTTGTAATAATACTCAAATGTGCAATAAACTCTTCGAAATACAGTACTTTGGGAAATATGCTTTCCTGTTTGGCATCTACTTCTCTGAAGTACAGGCTAACACAGAGGGTCTTTGGCTAATGAAGTTCACAGATGACTGCAAACTAGGAGCCATAATCAAAACTCCTAACGATGTGGACATCCTACAAAAGGGCCTCACTGAGACAGATGCCTGGTGTCAAAGCCATGGCCTCAAGCTCAATGCCAAAAAGTGCATTGTCATACCCTTTGGTAAAAACTCTGTACCCATGAACTACCACATAGGTGGTAGTATACTTAACACCAAAAGTGTGATAAGAGACCTTGGAACACAGGTGGACAGTAGTCTCTGCTTTGATAATCACATCGCCACACTAGTCAGGAAATCCTTCTACATGGCACACCTCATCACAAAAGGTTTCTCATCCAGAAAAAAAGAGGTCATTGTTCCCCTCTACTCATCACTCATTAGACCCATTATAGAGTTCAACACCCTTTTTGGTATGTACCTCACAAGACATCTACAACAACTGGAAAGGCCGCAGAAATACCTCACAAAGAGAATTACTGGCCTCAAACAGATGCCCTATGCAGACCGTCTCAAAACACTCCAGCTTTACTCCATCGCATATTGCCTACTCAGAGGTGATCTCTGCCTAACATACAAAGCTATGTCAAACCCAGAGCTGTTGGACATGCTCCACGTAAAGAAATCCCAATCCCTCCGAGCTACACGCTCTAGAGACCTAAACCTTGTCACCACAATAAACAGAACATGCCGGAGGGATCGATTCCTGTCCCAGAGACTTCCCATACTCCGGAATAAACTACCTATCTATATCAAACAAAGCTCCTCATTAGCACTCTTCAAGAAAAATCTTGATGATTGGATGGGAAATAGGAAATTCACCCCGGGGATCACCTCTGTGGCTCTGCTCAACAGTGGCACAGGAAAATAATTTTCTTGGGTGGCAAAAGCCAGGGTACCTTTTTGGCTGGGCTTGTATAGGCCCCAGGGCCGATAGCCTAGTACCTACCTATGAACCTATGAGCCTATGAAATAGCTGTATTTGCGAAACAACTTTACTGTAACACTGCACAAACATGCCAGCTTCATACACTTCTGATAACTCGGATAGCCTCAGTAAATATGAAAAATATAGAATTTCATGCAATTCAGACTTTATTTCAGACATTTCCCTTAGTATTTTGAATACCTCTAGCAATATCCGACATTTCAACTTATTTTAATACCATTTAGAGTGGTTTGTGTGCTTCATTTCATATTTTGCAAATAGTAAGTAGTGCTGAGCAAGTTTTAACATTAGAAATTTGTTTCTGACCACTTTTTTGCAAGTTATACATTTAGCAGGGATGGTTCACTTCTGTACATACCATTCAAGCTCAAAGTAGAGAAACCGGAGTTCTATCTGCCCATTAGATATGCTGCTTCTGTCACCATGTCCTTTAGACATACCACTTCTGACATAATGTCCCTTTATACTTTGAAGACAGGCAAGGTGGGCTAGTTTGTTTAAGATGCTTTATTACATAAAAACATACCAGGATGGATAACAGCATCAAAAAAACATAAACAAACTGTTTAACAGATAGAGCTTACACACAATCATGCTTACATCCTAACGGCTAACTACAAAATGGCACACTGTCCCTGCACATGCTCAGTAATCAATAGACTTAGTACATGCCCACAGGAGCTTTCTTAAAGAGATATGTAGACTGATCTACAGCAATGTTAGACTTATCTAAGTATTCTGTTTTTATTTCAATGTGTGTGTGTGTGGGTGTGCATGTGTGTGTGCATGTGTGTGTGTGTGTATGTGTGTGTGTGTGTGTGTGTGTGTGTGTGTGTGTGTGTGTGTGTGTGTGTGTGTGTGTGTGTGTGTAATATACATATATACATATGTATAATATAGATCTAGTTTAGGTGATCAACTTTTCAGAACATTAAATTTCATATGGACAAGATCATATGATCAATTTTCTGAAAAGTTAAAAAAAGAAACTAACAACATTGGGGGGTGAACCCCACTGCACCCCCAGACTCCCTGCTAATTACATGTGTTGACTCCAAGATCTATATCCATGTATTGTTTATAAACAGAATTCATGCTATAAACCATATCAAGGCAGTACAGTGATAAGTGATTACGATTTCTCCCTCAGGACAGTGTGATGGCTTAGGGGTTAAGAGCTTTGTTTTACAGTGCTATGGCTCAAGCCTGATTTCAGATCACTGACTGCGTGGAGTTTATATGTAATCTGTGTCTCTGTGGATTTTCTTTGGGTACTTTGCATTTCTTCATCTTTTTAAAAACATGCTAATTTATTGACTGTTTTAATTTATTGTACTGATCCCTGCTTTTATAGCCTGGCTATGGCTAGAACAGGTTTGAATATCAGTTCAGTTAAACTGGTTAAGGAATAAATAACTTAAAGTTAAATTCAGTTTGAAATAAGTATTATGCCAAGGTCTGAGATGCCTGAGTTGATAACTCACATGGATATCAAAGATCCTATTGCATTTAGTAAAAAGGGTTATGGAATTTAAAATGTATTGCAGCGATGCAAAAATATATAGATTTAGATTGTGGATGAAAAACATTCTAATGATATAATAGAAAACCATGTAAATACACAAATATGTATAATATTTCCATTAAAATAACTATATCTATACATGCACCCTCCTTGATCTTTATCCCATAAATACATTATTTTTCTTAAAACTTCATCATTGTCTTTTCCTGATGTTCCAGAAACATCTCCAATATTCTTCTCCTACAAAACAAGCAGAAGTATAATTTCCATTTGCATGATCCACCAGTGTTTTGGAGACATTACCATGATAACCAAACTGAGTAATAGCCATAGTAATAACAGTAGGAGCATCTCAGTGTGTGCAAAATATAAAATATAGTGTAATTAAGCAAAGTACACTACAAGGTTAATGAGCTGAAGACCTAGTTACTACAATAATTACTCACTGTTGCCAATTAATGGAATTTGAATGACAGCCCCATAGACAAGAAAAAAATCATCTTTTCCAAGTCATCTGGGAGACTGGCAACCCTTACCAAACACAAAAACTGACTGAGAAGGACAGTTTTAATAAAGCACACATTATTTCTAAATGAGAGTTTTAGTCCTTCTGTATATTAAATAAAGATTGTCCTTTGCATAGCTTTTCTAGCTAACCAACCTTGAAAACTTCCTTAGGGCCAGATTATGGAACTGCTAAAAAAAAGATATCCACCTCTCTGACCAGTAATCCCATACCAGGTCATCATCATCAACCCTCTTTTTCCCATCTTCTGTTTGAGGTCCAGGTGTCATGTCAACTGTCACCATCTGTCTCTTGATTAAATGCCACCCTCGTACCTTCTTAGACAGTCATGTCCAACTGTCACAGATCTTCTGTCACACATTCGCTCCATCTCTTTGCTGGATGCCCTCCTTTCCTCTTGCCTTCTTCCAGTCTGTCCAACTCTTTTTCACCAGATTGTGTTCTGCTTTTCTGCACATGTGCCCAAACCACTGTAATCTGTTCTCCTTGATCTTCACTACATTTGGAGCTACTTTGGCTTCTGCTTTGACATCTTAATTTCTTCATCTGCTCCATACTATACATCCTACCAAACATCTCAGGCACTTCATCTCTATCACCTCCACCTTTCCCAACTGCTCTGTCATTATTGCCCAGGTTTCTGTACTATACAGTAGAACTAGTCACACCACTGATTTATACATCTTACTTTTCAGCTTTTTTGTAATTCTTCTGTCATCCGTTACCACTGACACGCTGTGCCAGTTGGCTGCAACCCCTCTGATTCTGCCTTTCACCCCATCATTCAGACTTTTCTTCTCCTCAACCACCCTCCAAGATATTTGACATTGTTAATCTGTTCCACTATTTTCCCTTCTATCTCAGCTCTTAGTTTCTTCTGATTTTCTCAGTTTACTGCCATTACAGCTGTCTTATCTGTACTCAGTTTCATTCCATGTGTCTTGAGTTTTGCATTCCATTCCCTGTTCTTTGCTGAATTTCTTGCTCAGAGCCTGTCTGTAATGCCACATCATCTGCATACAGCAACTTTGTTGATTTCACGTTCTAACCTCTTTGTTAATTTAATCTATCACCAGTATGAACAGCAGTGGGCTCAGAGCTTAACCCTGATACACACCTACTGCCACTGGAATCCATCTGTGTGTCTAAACACTTTTCTTACTTGAGTCATTGGGTCCTTGTACATAGCATTAATTCTACCAAGGTTCCTACAACTTCAGACAACTGCACAACTGCCCAAATCAGATTTTTTTGGACCTCGTCATATGCTTTCTCCAAGTCTAGGAATGGTCTGTTGGAGTCTTTCCCCATCTTCCACTTCTTATCAACTATTTGTCTCACTGCAAGCAGCAGGTCAGTTTTTCTGCATCCCAATCTGAAACCAAACTGATCGGCACTCAACCTGCTTTCAACTACTTGATATATTCTTTTATCAGCGATCCTCTCCAGAACTTTCATTCAGTGTGACAGGAGTATGATACCTCTATGCTGCCCACAGTATGTTTGTTCTCCAGTCATCTGTGATATGCCTTTCTCTCCATACAACTATGAGTACCTTCAGGAGCCATTTCTCCCTCCATCTCGCCCAACATCTTGAGCATATCTGCTCTGACATCATCTGGGTCTGCTGCTTTCCCCAGCATCATTTTCCTTAGCGTTGTTTTTACTTTTTCTAGGGTGGGCTCCTCTTCTTCTTATATCATAAGCTGTGTCTGCAGTAGTGCAGCTTTTAAAGGGTTTTCTTCATTCAGAAGCTGCTAGATATACTCCTTCTATCTGCCTTTGATGCCCTATGAACTAGTCAGCAGGTTCTTGTTGGCATCTCTTACAAAGGGTATCTGACTATCTTCTTCTTTATCTTTCCATCATTGCCTTGCAACCTGATAGTTTATTTGTGCCATCTACTGAGTCACTTTCCAGAAGCTTGTAAGAGCCTCTGATACCTTGCACTTTGCTATTGCAACTCTACTCTTAGCGTCTTTAACTAATTAGCATTCCTTCTTAGCCTGGTCCGTATTTTCAGTCTCCCACTTTTTCCTGCTCTCCTTCATTCTTTTAATGGCTTACTGGAGTTCTGCATTCCACCACCAGCTTTCATTGCTTGCATATCTGGCTCTGCATTCCACCACCAGCTTTCATTGCTAGCATATCTGGCTCAGCCACATTTCTGGTCTATAATCCTTGCACATGCTGTTTTGAGGCACTGCTGTTCTTCTTTAACTTCATTTTTTTGTTCTTATTGAGGTGCTAGACCCCTGAATAATTCCTTTAACTGTTGTGCTTTCCCTCCAGTTAATTTCCAGGCCTACAACCTTGTCTGTCATGTTGACCTTAGAACCTTCTCTGACCACTGCTTAAAGGCAGTTGTGGCAACCAATGGTTTATGTTGTGGGCCAAATATTTCACTGGGGATGACTTTGCACTCACTGATCCTACCCCAATGCCTTTCTTTACTAGAAGGAAGTCTACCTGATTCGTATGTTTACCCCTCTTGCATGTGATCTTGTGACTGTCTCTCTTGTTGAACCATGTGTTGGCCACCATCAAGCCACTTGCTAAGGAGAAGTGCAGAATGGTTTCTCCTTCTTTATTGCTGTTGTCCACCCCATGTGGATCCAGGCAATCCTCATATTATGTTCTGTCCATCCCAATATGTATATTTGGGTCACCTATTATCAACACCAATTCATGTTGTCCTGCTTTATCTAGTAGGTCCTGCAACTGCTGTCTGGATGCACTCTTTTCCTCACTATCACAACCCTACTGTGGAGCATAGGCTGAGATTATGAATAATGCCCTATCCTTACAATGAAGTCTGATTGCCATGAGTCTGTCACTAATACCAATGACATCCCTCATTCTCCCTCACCACAATTCCAGCACCATTTCTATCCTGTCTTCCTCCTGAGCAGTAAACTCTGGATCCCAAGCCAAGTGTACCCATATCACAGACATTTGTCTTTATTCAAAACAAACCCACTAAACTATTGGCATTGCTATAGGCATTCACATCCTATCCCTCCAATATGATAAGATCATCAGTATACATATAACAGACAGAAAAGAATCTACAATAAAACATTGTCCATTATCCAGTCTTTGAGAAATACATTGTCATATCTTATTCACAACTAAGGTAAACAGCAAGCAAGAAAGTCATTTGCTTAGTATATCAACAACTGAGCACCTACCTGGTTTTACAATACGTACATCTATAGCCTAATAAAAAGATGAATTAGTTTTCAAAGAAATGTCACAGCTGTCATCTAATCCCTACATCAAAAGAACAGCATAATCTCATACTGACTCAGGAGTTTTTAATCTGTCTTCCATAACAGTCTGTGTTTGTAGCAAACTAACTATATAACAGGAAACATCAGAAACCTATTAAATAACTAGAAGTCTCATCAGAATACAGTGAGTACTATTCACATTAAGCAAGCGTTTGCAAATAATGTCACTGATTTCTATTTCTTGAGAGATATGAGTCACATTAAGTGAATTTATGACAATGCTATCTCTGATTTATTTTTATTTTTGAGAGCTTTGAGTATTTCTTTTTATTTTCTTACACTGATCCTTTTAGCAACTTTCCTTTCTGATCATTAGACTAATTATGAGACTTGTTAGTAAAACAAACATTGTGGTTATCAGAAGTGGGTGCTTCCGCAGACACAGTGTCAGAATCTTGTAACGCTATGTTATTCCCCCAGTTCTTCTTAATTATTTAATGATATCATAGTACCATCACTTATAGAAAAATAGAAACTATAGCACTACCAATAGTAATAGATCCACATACTCAACAGTATTTGCACTTTATTCTTGCTGTGTGTGGGTATAAAAGCAGTAACTAAATAATTAGATAAAAACTGAGTTGCATTGCCAAAATAATGTCAAAATTGTTTACAATTAAATGTATCATGTCCCATTTTCCCATAGAATCACAGCATCATTTAGCAAAATAATTGCCCTGAAACCCCAAAAAAATTACTTGGGTTTGGTTTGCATATTGTCAAACATCTCTACACCTATACACATTTACAGCATTCCCCACATGAGCAGGCAGATTATTTTAGCCCCATGAATCAAGTTTTATAAATTTTATAAACTTGTTTAAAAGAAAAAGGAGAGAGATGAATGGATATCATCCTCTTATAACACAGCTATTCTAAACTGTAAAAAAGAAGGTATTTTGGTTTGTTGAGTCGTTCACTTGAAAACCTCTCTATGGACTTATATTAATTTCTGTGTTAAACAAGTTAATATATTTTTTGCCCATTAAAACTGATTTAACATAATACACAGAAATAGTTCAGAGTCCAAACAAATCAGATATTTCACTTGCTGAACAGTAAAATATAAAGGTTTAACAATAGCATCCTAACTGACTATCAACAGAAGTGATCAGCACTGAATTCATTTTTGACACCAATTTTGTTCTCTAGAAAAAAACAATATTTTTCACTCTGCCCATGACTGCATCACTCTTTCCAACTGCAGCAGCCAAATATAAGTGAGAGGCATGATGGGAAAGCACTCAGCTTCTTGTCCCCTTAACCTAAAGAGTTCAGTTGTCGTGGTTCACATTCTCAGTGGACAAATGAGGATAAAGCTGTCCTGAAGACATTACAAAAAGAAACACCAACAGAAAGAAGCATACTGCACAGGTAGAAATTCACCCAGGATTTTACTTTTAACACTAATGCTAAACTTATCAACTAAATCAATCATTCACAAATGGTGTCGGCAGGCAATCCATCCCAGCTCAGTGACAAACACCCCCTCCACCACAGAGTCTTTCACAGCACACGTTTCAGCATCAGTTTCACGTGCAAATACCATGCTGAATCCTTCATTTTTCACTCAGGAAGCACAGCTGCATTACCCCTGTCACAGCCCTGGCAGGCTGGTGGAATTTCCCCTAGTTATGATGAATACCATCTCAGGTCTTCCCTGAAGACAAACTATACTTAGTGGGGCAAATATGATCAACAAATGTAAATAAAAGCATATTGTTCTGAGATATGAAGAGGGATTACTGGCATTGAGGAAAAACTAAGAACAGTATGTAATAAGTTGCTAAGAGTAATAAAAGATTACAAACAGGAAAGAGAGAGTTGTGTTGGAGACTAGAGGACTGTGAAGGCCTGATATCATATGGAAACTCAGGACAGAGGGATGCAAATTAATCCAAACTAAAGGATGCAGTTATAGACAGTTTTAGACCATTATACATGTGCTTAATAAGACAGCTGGATTACTTCTGAGCCAGTGAAATTTAACAAAACTCCTGTGAAAGGTTGTACATATTAATGTAGCTAATGGATTGCAATCTGCACTATGGGTTCAGTAGAGTTCCTTAAATAAACTGCATTGCTGAGTTGTGGTTATTTCTTAATAGTTAATGACATTTTTTTACTAAGAAATATGTCACATTTGAAATAAGTATATCTATGTTTTGACCTGGCATCTTTAGGTTAGAAAAATGTACCCCTGGTGTTTACTGATTGAAAAATATTAATACTTTCTACACAGACATTTTAAAAAATGTGACTCCAACAAAATGATTACATTTATAAGAGTTCATATTAAATTAGTTAACAGAGCAATTGTAAACTGCATTTAAACAATTAACACCATTCTAACAAACCACTGAAACCTGAACTCTTATTACAATTCTACTTCACCACGCTACTGCTCCAGAAAAGTCACTATCCTTTTTCAGCACTCCTATAGCAAATGCAGTTGGAAAGTCTGAAAAAGAAAGTCCTGAGCTGGAAAGGGAGGTTGTTGTACAATGCTTGTACCATGAATGGATCTGGAGAGACAGAGAGGTGATTAGTTTTATTTTATTTATTTTTATTTATTTTACAATTTGATAACCAAGTGGATGAGCTGGGCTATTGATCATATTCAATCACAACCCAGACAAAAAAGTATATAAAATTGGAGCAAGACAAATCAATAGCATCAAATACAGCCTGGTGCAACAAATAATAGCATAGCACATTGATAGTAAAAGCATCACAGCAGTGTAACTCCATGGAATGCAGTGTTGCTATTAAGAATATATTACAGAAGACCATTTAATTGTGTTATGGGAGGTCTGTCCCCTTCTCAACAAGTGTGCTGGGCAGCGATCTTTCATATTAACCATATACTGATCTTTTTTCCTTCTGTTTATTTTTTGGAGTTTTCCGTCTTTTCCATTTTGACCATTGGATTATCATACATTGCTTTATTCTTCTCATGATTCTTTTGCAGCCAGTTTTAACATCAGCATATTAGAATTACATATATGAAAATTATTAATTACATGTGAAAGATGACATTGTGGAGCGAATTGTCAGGCCATTAATTGTTCAACTGGAGAAAGGAGTCTTGTCATAAAAACAAATGTCCTTATTTCTTGTTAGGTATCATATTTGTATTGTTCAATGTTTGAAATGGAAATTAACTTAATAATCATGGCAGAAATATTTGTGCAAATTTGTGATATAGATATTTTATGGTGAACTGTGCTGAATCAACAACAGATAAAAAACCCTGTCTTGACAGTAGTTCTAATTCAATATTATCAGATTAAAATCCACAATATATTGAACAAAAAAACAACCATTTAAATAAAGTTTCTGTAATGTAACTCAGAAAGTTTTCTTAATCTAAAATACATTAGCAAAAACAATTAAAAACTAAAAAAACAGATTCTGTATTGCAATGCATCCTACAGTTTCATTAATCTTTGGAAGATTGCTTCCTGGTATATCTATACTTTATCTGCATGTTTATATTTTAAAACAAGCACATTATATTCTTTATTTCAGTTTTAATATTATAATGTTTTGTTTTCTTATAGACCATCTCAATGTCATACTGACACAGATTTTCAAGTATCAGGTAATGTTCTCAACATTATGTGTGTGAGCTGCTATTTTGAATGTTATGTTTATTTTTTGTGGTAAAAAAACAAGTGCATTCACAGATGTGTCATTATAATATATCTCAAGAGCTTCGATAATGCCTTACAGATGGAGCTAACAGCTTTGTTGCTAAGGTATTGGCATATTGTTCTAATTAAAGTGTGTTCATTTCCACCTACAGTAACAATGAAGGAAAATTCAATTTTCTTATGGGATATATGTTGTTTATGGCAAATAGTGGTTGAAGAAAGCATATGTTAAATAATCATGGCAGTACCCAATGTTCAGGTACAGCTTCAAATCTGATTTAAAATAAATGTATTTTTATTTTCATTTTTGTTTTAGTAATTGCATCATATCTGCAAGAGGTAAAATTAAGGGTGTGGAAATATACATTTACATGACAAAATATTTACAAATTAATTTGTCACATCCAAACCACCACATAGACTATACATCTCCGTCATCATCATCATTGTTACTGCTTCCACATCTTGTTGCTATGTAGGCACAATAGTTTGTTTCTTGAATCTTTTAATCACACTTCTACACTTGACAGTGAGAGTATTCGCCACCATGGAGTCCATTTATAAAGATTAGGGTTGAGAGCCTGTTTTATCTTTAAGATACGATATATGATCATGTGTTGTTGAAAGTGTTTTTTCCAAGTTTGGACTGTAGTTCATCCTTCAAAGGTTATGCAGACACATTTCCCTTTAAATAGTCATTTCTATTATAAGAACTAATCACAGTAAGCCATACAGCTGTCAGTAGCCTAGGGAAACCCATTGCTTAACCAAAATAAACTGTAAAATGCAGAGCTATTACCACTAAAATCATTTATGTAAATCAGAGTAAACACTTCATATTTAATGTACAGGTGTGCTTTATAAGAAGCAGTTTTCCTCATGCATATCTTCAGTTATCCAAAGGTGCAATGATTTTTTCCTGGGTCAGAATCATAATATTTCATCAGTTGAAAAAGAAAGCTGATATAATTGTATACTTGTATTACTTTCAAAGAAACCACAAACATATTAAGTTTAGAATTTAATTAGTTCTATGTGTTCTTCTTCTTCTTTTGGCTTTTCCTGGTTAGGGGTCGCTACAGCGGATCACTTGTCTGCACATGATTGGCAGTGGAGTTTTATGGTGTCGAATTGCCAGCCCGGCGCCTAACCTTCCACGGAAGGCACACACACACACTCACGCTTATAGTTCTAAATTAAGATTTATGTTCTGGTTGCAATATTTATATTTTGAGATATGAATAATGGAAATGAAGAAGGACACTGGGTTTAATAAAAAGCAGTACTTACACATTTCAAGTACAGAATGGAAAAAAGTCTGCTCCTATTGAAAACATCCAAAAACATTTTTGCAATTCATTGCATATAGTATTGTCCAAGTATCATAACAAGAATATACTGTAAGTATCAAAACAGGAAGCATAAGTACATTTAGTTAGACCTTATTTTTCATTTGGTAAATAACTGGGTTGGCTGACACATTAAAGTATCGTATTCCACCATATTCCTGGCGATAAGGCACAAAGTTCATATGAAAGTATTTTACAAAATTAATTTAAATTTAATTAAAAAATGCCCCAGAATAAATGTATCATGAAGTGTCTAAGCAACTTTTAATGTAACAGAGAAGTACAGAGAGTAAATAGTATCATGTAGCTAGCAAATAAATAATATAAACTAGAAATCAAAAGACCAGAAATGAGCAACAGGTGACATTTTCGGATAAGATTGTTATCAAATTACTGTTACAGTAATACTGCATTGGGGTTGGGATGATGCATTTAATACCAAATATATATACATTCAATGAATTGTATTTAATTTGCATCAGCTACACTGAGTATGCCTTCATCTGTTGTGTGAGAATCAAACTAAAAGTGAT
>NC_056729.1:998751582-998959082 GCF_019279795.1 Protopterus annectens
AAAAATTTACTGTGGTCCAAAATTTTTCCCATTTTAAGGTGTAAGGGCAGTGACTTTTGATAAATAATACAACCTATTAAGGGTTTGAATCCATTTACAATATACTTTTTGAAAAGGACTGTAACAGTAAAGAAAATTAATAATGTTAAACCTGTTTCTTGAAAACAATGCATTAGTATGCCCTACATCTATGAAAAATGTTTCAGATATACAAAACCTAATGTATGTCAATCTTCCTAGAAATAACAATGAATATATTTCATACAAAAAACACTTGCATATATACTACTGGCATAATACTTTTGTTGCAGGCATCAAGACTCATCACATATCCCAGCTATTTGTTTAGGGCTATTATGTCTTCTAAAGCATGCATGTAACATAAACATATCTGTATTGATTATCACAAACAACTGCATTCATGTGAATCATATTTACTTGCAGTAAGAATGACTTTTACAAAGGATTGCATTCCAATACAGGATTACAGCTGCAGAATTGTAGACCTCTCTGAAGTGTATCTCCATTCATTCATTCAGATATTACAAAATGCCAAATTTCCAAGGTGTAAAGTCAATTCTCCCATGGCAATATCAAATGATACATTAAGAGACTGTTTTTGCCACCTTTGTCAAATGGGTTGGAGTCCCAACTGTTACAATAATATTCTAACATTGAGTACACTCCAACCTGATAATATGTTAGAATTCAGCCACCTTTCCTCTTCCAAAGTGCAAACCTCAAAAGTCATGCCAGTAAGCAGTCCACTGTTGAGCACTGGAACCTGTGATAATAGATGGAGCATCACACATGGCACAGCGCAATGGCATGTTTCATACCTTTACTGCTGTGTGCTGTAAATAGTGACAATGTGTCTGCCAAAGAACCCATCTGCTTCTAATCACAAAATGCAGTTGGCAAAGTTGTGTGTTCTTGCTCAATACCAGTAAAATGCAAGATCTGAATTATGTACCAATTCAGACATATTTTGTTGGCTTGACTTTTGCAGACATGGTTGGCGAGGAAGAGAATGGTATTACATTTAGAGTGCAAGGTCTGTTTAAAGTATACATTACTATGAAATGTCATGTATCTAATTATCTCTTTCTTTGCCTCCCCCCACCCTTGACTATTCTTTTTGGTGGAGGGGGTTGTAATTTATTAAGAATCTGCTGTTTGCATTATTTGATGATGAAAATTAATCATCAACAGCACAGAGAGGTATAGCAACCACTGCAGATCAGCCTACTGTATCTCCAGAGATGGCAGCAAAGACACTCACCACTTCAGGGTCACAACCTGTCAGTGTTGCCTCCACAGTCCCTGGCCTACCTGCTCTAAGTATGTCAGGTAGCTCTGGCCCAGTAGGAACAGTGGTACCATCCAGGAACAGTAGTATTGGAGGTAGCAATTTTGTCACTCGTCAGGAGCTGACATGGCTGGTGGGGGATATAACGGAGAAAGGCCTTGGTGCATGCATACCTCTCAATTTCTTAGATCAAGAAATCTGGACAAAGCCATAAATAATAGGGGAGAAAGGCCCAAAAATAGGGACAGTTTTTAAATATTGCCCTTATGAACTTAGAAAGGTGCTAGAAGAACATGTTTTCCATTAGCAAGGATTTTCTGAAGGATATAAAATGTGAAACTCAAATTTCTGTCGTTATTTTCTAACTTCAGTCTTCAGTGATTTGCCAGAAAACCAAAAATGTTATGAAGAACAGACCAAAATATGAGGCAAACTTCTGGACATTCTGCAAATATCTGGATGGTTGAGAGCTGTGGGTGTATGTATCGCCAGGGTTGAAAAGGTCCTGCATTGCATTGCATTGCATTGCAAAGACAATGTCACATCCAGCACTGATCCATGGATCTGCTGCAAGAGACAGTGATGATAGTAGCTCTGAGTTTGAGGACTAGATTCTCAATGTTATTATGCTGGACATGGGTGCACTTCCAATGGTCCCCAGCTATCCACAATCATGGTGTCCCCCAAGCTTTTGTCTCCATCATGTTTCCTGCCTGTCTTATATGTCTTGTATTTATAAAGATTAGGGTTCAGAGCCTGTTTTATCTTTAAGATATGATATATGAACATGTGTTGTTGAAAGTGTTTTTTCCAAGTTTGCACTGTAGTTCATCCTTCAAAGGTTATGCAGACACATTTCCCTTTAAATAGTCATTTATTTTATAAGAACTAATCACAGTAAGCCATACAGCTGTCAGTAGCCCAGGGAAACCCATTGCTTAACAAAAATAAACTGTAAAATGCAGAGCTATTACCGCTAAAATCATTTATGTAAATCAGAGTAAACACTTCATATTTAACGTACAGGTGTGCTTTATAAGAAGCATTTTTCCTCATGCATATCTTCAGTTATCCAAAGGTGCAATGATTTTTTCCTGGGTCAGAATCATAATATTTCATCAGTTGAAAAAGAAAGCTGATATAATTGTATACTTGTATTACTTTCAAAGAAACCGCAAACATATTAAGTTTAGAATTTAATTAGTGCTATGTGTTCTTCTTCTTCTTTTGGCTTTTCCTGGTTAGGGGTCGCTACAGCGGATCACTTGTCTGCACATGATTGGCAGTGGAGTTTTATGGTGTCGAGTTGCCAGCCCGGCGCCTAACCTTCCACGGAAGGCACACACACACACTCACGCTTATAGTTCTAAATTAAGATTTATGTTCTGGTTGCAATATTTATATTTTGAGATATGAATAATGGAAATGAAGAAGGACACTGGGTTTAATAAAAAGCAGTACTTACACATTTCAAGTACAGAATAGAAAAAAGTCTGCTCCTATTGAAACCATCCAAAAACATTTTTGCAATTCATTGCATATAGTATTGTCCAAGTATCATAACAAGAATATACTGTAAGTATCAAAACAGGAAGTATAAGTACATTTAGTTAGACCTTATTTTTCATTTGGTAAATAACTGGGTCGGCTGACACATTAAAGTATCGTATTCCACCATATTCCTGGCGATAAGGCACAAAGTTCATATGAAAGTATTTTACAAAATGAATTTAAATTTACATAAAAAATGCACCAGAATAAATGTATCATGAAGTGTCTAAGCAACTTTTAATGTAACAGAGAAGTACAGTGAGTAAATAATATCATGTAGCTAGCAAATAAATAATATAAACTAGAAATCAAAAGACCAGAAATGAGCAACAGGTGACATTTTCGGATAAGATTGTTATCAACTTACCGTTACAGTGATACTGCATTTGGGTTGGGATGATGCATTTAATACCAAATATATATACATTCAATGAATTGTATTTCATTTGCATCAGCTACACTGAGTATGCCTTCATCTGTTGTGTGAGAATCAAACTAAAAGTGATACATCATGGGGTGCAATCAATAATTCCAGATCATAGAGACATTTATTGATATGCACTGATGTTGATATGCACATTATATGACAAAAAATGCAACTCTGTTTTGTAGGATCTGCATGTGTATAAGGCTGAGATACACTTTTTCAAACAGAGAGATGAAGAAAGAATTAGCCAGTGTTCCAAACTCCTTCCTTTTAAGACAGAGAGGCTGAATTAGCCAATGTTTCAAATAAACTAGTTTACATAATAAAGTGCAGATAAAATTGTTTTATATCATTCAATTCCCAGCAAGCCAACAGTAGAAAAATACTAGGCATCATTTACCAAGAACTGTACAATAAATATACATGGTTTGTTTTTGCATGGTATTTGACATTTTGAGAAATTGCATGATGATGCTTGCTGGACTTCATTGATGATGGTATGTTCTTGTTACATTTGTTTTATATAGGGAGTTCTATAATGTATTGTAGGATATATGAAGAACAGTGTACTTATAGTTATTATTTTATTCTCTTGTGTTTTATCATCATATGAGACGGTAGCCCCTATTCAGCCCTCTTTATAGTCATAAGAGTTATGCAGAAACTAATGACTGCAGGAATAAATAAGTACTCTTTGTTTCCATACTTTGAATAAAGGGGTAATTATACCTATGTTTATACAATTTCTGAAATAACTGTTTTGATTCAGGTAGTTTTTATGTTGGAGGTGCAGTGGAGTAAAATAAAAATGAGGAAAAAAGTGCTTAGAGGGCATGCAGCCACTGGTAATTCAAAGAGTAATGTTGGAGTGCCTCATTGTATGCAAAAGTCTTCACAGTTTGTACAGGTTTAAATAGCTTTGACCAGGTAGTAGATTCTGTTATGTCATATAAAGTGATAAAAATAGTGTACTCCGGTTGTTTTCTGATATATATGTGTATATATATATATATATATATATATATATATATATATATATATATAGATACACACACACATACACACACACACACACACACACACACACACACACACACACACACACACACACACACACACACACACACACACACACACATATATATATTTTTCTTATGCTGTGCATTGTAAACTTATAACTGAAATAATTTAAAATGTACTAACATTTCCTAAACATAAAATTATAATACTTGATAACTGGAATGCAGTTTAGAATGTGTCATTAAAGAGAGAGGAGGCATCACACTTTGCTTGCAAACTAACATCTGATTATATTAGTGATTTAACCGAGTCATGCAGCTTAAGACACTTAAAAGGGTTGATGGCCTCTCTTCATGTCTTATACACTAATAGCTAGTCGATTTGTGGCATGTCTTAATTATTTCTGACCTGAATCATGACATTGATATCCCCAAGACCTGGTTAGATGACAGCTTTGTGCCATATTGGTCGTTGCTACACTATCTGGGTTCTCAGTTATCCAGTGGCTGAGATCTAGCAGCCAAAGTGGGGGGGGGGGTTCATATTTATATTATTCACTGCTGACACTGACTAAGGTCAAGATTGGAGTAACCTTATTTTGAGTATGCCCCAGGTACAGAAGCAAACTGTGGACTCCTCATTTACCATCCACCAGGTAACCAAAAAGTATTCCTAAAAGGGTTCTCAGACTTCCTTATTGACCAAGTGCTGTTGCCATCAAAGCTTGAGTTAATGATGAATATCTGAGTCTCATGCAGGATTTCCCTTAAATTATAAATTGATTTGACTTTGCTCAGGGTATTACCATTGCTACCCATAATCATGTTCATCCTATGGATTTGCTATTACTTCTTGGTATATTTACTTCTGATCTGGAAGTGGAGCCTATCTTCTGGCCAGATCAACATCTTATCAAGTTCTCATTAAATTCGCCCCATTATATCCTCCAGATATTAAGTTGGTTGGATACAGAAATTAGTACTTTAGACTAACCTGCCCTAGTTTTTGTCCAGCATTTTTTGATGCCCCCTGCAGTGGAGCTAAACAAGATATTAGCAACCTATAATATGGCCATTAATTGCATTTTGTATTTCCTTGACTCAGTTCATGCAAGCCTAATGCACCTCAAGCCATGTGAACTGTGATTCAATATGGATGTATGCCTTATGAGACAGCAAAGCAGAGGCTAGAACAGAAATGGGAATCCATGGACTGCTTTGATGTCAAGTTAAGGCTATATAAGCATTATATTGTTTATCAGGCAGTGATCTTCATGAAAAATCTATTTGTTTACGTACAGTGTTGAATTGACCAGCCAAGCTCATTCAGGTAGTTGACAGCTTGAGAAGTCCACCCTGCATTTCCACCTGTAGGACAGTATTGGCTGAAGAATGTGAGTTGATCACTTGTTTCTTTGCAGCTTAAACAGCCTTGTTATGGCCAATATCTTTTCCATAATATGCCCAATGTCTCGTGTAGTACAAAGGAAAGGTCAGTCAAGTTGATTTGGTCTGAGTTTTAGGAGATTGATTATCAGCACTTGTTTTCTTTGATTGCAGGCATAAATTCTGTTTCCTGCAGGTTAGATGCATACCTCACTAGACTTGCTTACACCTGTTTAAATTTGATTGGACTACTGATTTTCCAGATCATATAAACTTCCTTCGATACCAAGATATCCCCATCTTTATTAAAGGATGCTTTGGTAATGCCTATGTTGAAGAAACAATACATACATACATACATACATACATACATACATACAAATATTTTGAGCATGGGCAATAATGCTGTTCTAGCCTGACAATGTAACAAAACAGTTTTTGTCATAATAAGTGTCCAGGCTGTTCTTAAAAATATCTAAACTAGTGCTTGCTTTAATATAGTTTGGTAGTCTGTTCCATACATCAGCTTCTCTCTCAGAAGACCAATTACTACACTTTTCATTTTTACAGAATCTTTTACATTGGTTGTCTAATGATTCTCTACTATTTTTTGATAACCCCAAGTATTCCCAGAGGTAGTTTTGTCTAATTGCCATATATACCTGAATAAGGGCTCTTCTTAAATATCAATATGAGACACTGTACAGGTTCAGATATTTTAGTCTTCCATAACTTAAATTTTCATATCAGTGGATGCTTTATATATATTTCTACTGTTCTCTTTCCAGTTTGTTCATGCTTGTTTTCTTATATGGTTTCCATATTGTTATGCCATACTCAACTTTGAGTCTAATGTAACTAGCAAACAATGACTTCAACATTTCTGATTTCCTAGTCTTTATAAATCTTGTTATACAATCTATACTTCTGTAGCTATTGTTAACCAACTGGTTGATATGATTAAAAAAAATCAAAGCTGGATCTACCCATATGCCCAGTTCCTTAAATGGATTAACAGCTGCAATCACTGTGTACTTTTTTAAATATTTATCTTTCAGTTTATGTCTCCAAAATCTCATATGCTTATTTTTAATGTATTTATCAACATATTATTCTCATATACCCAAATAATCAATTTAGTCAAGTTCTTTTGCAGGCATGCCCTATCTGTAATACATATAATCAGTTTACTTATTTTCAAGTCATCAGTAGAACACCTCAGATGAAAAAAGATTGATTTGAAAGATAACAACTTAACCAAGTCTGGGCCTAGGATAGAGACCTGTGGCACAATCTGATGGCAAGCTCGAATTTCACCTGTCCAAGTTACTGTATGATACTTGTCACGTCGTATTTGTAAGCTATGCAGCTATCCATCCTATCAAGAGTCCATCAATACCTAGTTGTTCTAATTTCTTGTTTGATGATTTATGTATGACCATATCAAATGCTGAAGTTATATTTATATAAGTTAAATCACAGCACATTTGTTTCATTCATAGCTGTTATTATATTGATATAGAAGATAATGTTAGAGGTGGTAATAGAACTATTTTCAATATATGCATGTTGATATATGGTTCAAGTCCCAACCTTTCCAGTTCTGAAACTAATTTATCTAATATAACCTTCTTCATTATTTTTCCACAACAAGAAAGTAAATGTATGGGTCTGCATTGCTCTAAGGTTTTACTACTCCCCTTTCCCTTAAAGACAGGATGAACAAGTGTATGGCTCCAATCTTGAGGAATTTATATGACATAGTAGACAACAGGTATAATGGTACTGTAAGTTCATTCCCAAGAGTTCTCAGGTCATTATTATTAATTCTCTCTCCTCCATGTGCTTTGTTTGAATCCAGTTTGTGTATTTGATTTCCATGTCTGAGGTTACTTGGATGTCACTAGGAAAATGTATCACCTCCTTTTTAGAACCAAGTTGCTTTGCACACGAATCTTTAAGTATATCTATAATCTGCTGTGTCTGAGAATACATTTTAAAATCTACACGGTTTATTAATTTGTATGTCTTTACTCCTACCATATCTTGTATGGCTTCCTATTATGTTCAATATTTTTATATACATTTTTAGGTTTTCTTGATTTTTGTCTCACATTGTGTTTAGTTTGTCTGTCTAGCTTATTCATTTCAGTTTTCAAACTCATAGTTTGACCTGTTTTCCATTTAATCATTTTAATCAAGTATCTTGTTCTTATGGAAATATAGCCTCCTGAAGTTGTGTGCCTAGATCCTGATGTTAAACATTTTTTTTAATCTTTTGCATTCATACTATTTCACTTCAAAGCTTTCCACATCCCTTCTGTGTCTTGACCCCAGTGACATGAACAATTGTCATCCTGTCTTGTTAAGTTTAATGTGAAGGTTCTTTATACATAGTTTGAGTCTGTATACCATGTTCTTTAAGCTTACTAGTCCATATTTTGTACCAAACAAAGTACTAAGACAGCTATAACTTGGGATTTGAATGACATACATGTGACAAGATATCAACAACAGTATTATCTTCTCGTTGTTCTGGATCTGTTTTCTGCATTTCGCATAGTAAACCATAAAACTTTCATTGGTTTCCTTGAAATCTGTTGTGAAGCTGCAGGTTCTCTCCTTAGATGATTTGCCTCCTAACTCTGTAGTTGTACCCACAGCATTTATTTTGGGTGTACACTTTTGATTTGTATATCCTGTACATCCAGTGTTCTACAGGGTTCTATTCTAATCCCATTATCGTTGTCTTGTATATCCTTCCATTAGATAAGCTCATTATAGAGCTAGAAAGAGAGAGAGAGAGAGAGACAGAGAGACCTGTTATAACTGTTATGCAAGTAATACTCAGTTACACCTCTCTTTCCTTCAAAACACATTGTCTGCAATGGATTCTTTTGAGACAACTTTGAATGCATACATAACTGGATGACTGTAAACCACTTGAGGCTCAATGCATCTAAGACTGTTGCCTTTGTCAATTCACACCACCCTAATGGAATCTACAAGTCCTAACTAATAGGTCTAATTAAGTCAAACAATTTGAACTACAAGGTCAGGTTACCATCTCTGGCTAAGGACAATCACAAGGCCTTCTTCATCTATGTCCAAAATCTTAAAGGTAACATACAGCAGTGTGTTGAACTGGCGGTTAACAGTGCCACCTTCACTGATCAGGAAGACATAGCGAATCTACTTGCTGATAAAGTCAGCTCTGATTTCACCCCTCACTCTCCATCCTGGATACCCCACATGAAATCCCTTCTAGCATACTCCCATCAACTATTAGCAGAGATCAGGTTCTGGCAGTGCACACTAAAGCCTAAAACAGTCTTAATGGTCCCCAACAATATCCCTGGTTGCCTCCCGAATAGTCTAAAATCAAGCCTATCAGAACCACTAGTTGCACTTTCCAACTGCAGCTCCAAGTAGGTTGACTACCAACTGAATGGAGAACTGCAATGGTCTTCTCTCTTCATAATGGCAGATCATCAACTGACCCCTGGGACTATAAACCGATCTGTTTGACAAGTCTAATATACAAAGCCATGGAGTGGACAATGGGAACCTACAGACACTGGACCCATCCCAATTTGGCTTTGTTAAGGGAAGGTCATGCCTACTTAACCTGGATTATTTCTCCATGAATGCTTTCAAGACAATGGAAGAGGGTAAAACAGTGCATACTGCATACCTTGACCTGACCAAGGCATTTGATACAATATCCCACTGAAGCATTGTTGATAAACTCTCTGAACTAGGCATAAATCCCTACATAACTTGCTGGACTGCTGGCTGGCTCACAGATAGGACCAAGATTAGTGAGACCATCTCCACCAAGAAACTAGTCACCAGCAGCGTACCGCAGGGCTCTGTGCTAGGTCTGCTCGTGTTTGTCATCTACTTCTTAGAAGTTAGGACTAACATCAAAGACCTTATACTTACCAAGTTCGTAGATGACTGTAAATTGGAAGCTATCAGATTTCTCCGTCACCAACATCTCGCAAGAGGGTGTATCACAGACAAATGATTGGTGTCAAAGCCATGGTTTAAAACTCAATGCCAAGAGATACATTATAATTCTCAATGGGAAATCGTCCACCCAAGTTAATTACTCCATCGATAAAACACCCCAAAGAGTCAACCAAGTAGTTAGGAATCTGGGGAGATTTGTAATCAGTAATCTTTCTGTCACCTAACTTATAGGTAAAGGTATGGCACCCAGGTACAAGAAAGTAATAATACCACTCTACCTGGCCCTTATCAGACCCATCAATGAGTATAATGCCCTCTGCTGGCATGTATATAACCAGACACTTGCAACAGTTGGGACGTTCACAAAGGTTCCTCACCAGGAGAATTCAGAATATGAATACCCCATCCGACATAGATAACCTAAAGGTCCTATCTCTGTATTCAGTAGCTTACAGGCTGCTGAGAGATGATCTATGCCTGGCTTATAAGGCATCTTCATAACCAGCCCTGATGGATCTTTTGCACATCCACAAAACAAACAGTACTAAAGAGACTAGATCCTTGGATTTGAACTTCACTTGTGACATAAATAAAACATGTTGGAGGGACAGATATATGGCTCAAAGGATCTGTGTGTTATGGAATAGGCTCCCCATCCATGTGGTGCAGAGTTTATCCCTGACTATATTCAGATGAAACCTTGACTTCTGGATGAGAAATCACAAGTTCACCCCTGGTCTGGCTCCAGTGTCTCTGCTAGACAGAGACTGATAGTAAGTAAAATGTTCTCCAATTAACATCAACTCCCCACAAATCCCTCAGCTGCCAAGTTACTAACATGTACCCCTCCTAACAGATCCTCAAAGTACTTGGGGTAAAATTGGGTTGGGGTGCATGTCTAGGATTATAAAGGCTCATTAACCTAGTAACAAGCTATGAACCTAACCTGGACTCTATTATAAATACAGCAGCAATACACTGGCTTTTGTTAGGAAGGTCAGGAATCTTAGTATAATCTTCAATAACAGACTACCATTTAGAGAACAAGTTAACAGTTGTATTAAAAACACACCTAGTTTCATCTACAGAATATTGCAAGCATTAAACATTTCCTTCCCCAGAATGACCTCTTGGTGGTCATGCAAGCCTTGCTATTCTTTCAGACTAACTACTGCAAATCTCTTTACTTGGGGCTTCCAGAGATTGAGATTAATCACTTGCAACATGTTAAGAATTCCACTGCACCTTTACTTATCATATCATATGTTTCTCATTCTGCATAATCTTCACTGGCACTGAATGTGATCACAATTTTGTCTAAACAGTCTTGCTTATAGTCATTTTATCCCTACATGATGTGAATCTATCCAGCCTTAAGGAGATCTTTATTCTACATTGTCTAACCAAGCTCCTCCTTTCTTCCACTATGGAATTTTTAGAGGTACCTAATGCCCACTTGGTATCCTGTGGTATTTGGACTTTTAGCGATGAGGTCTTCTATATTTCAACCATTTCAGCCATGAATAAATCCATGCATAAGCCACACATCAGCCATATATTAGAGCTGTAATAATGTCCAGTAGCTTGGAGGTAGAACAGATGTAGAACTCTGAATTTGTTATAGAGCAGAAATCAATGTGCAAAGACTGTACTGTATTGTACTATACAAGGAGCAGAAGTTTGTTGCAGAGATAACTCATGTGGAAGCAGATTGTTAGCTTGCAATACCTTTACAAAGAGGCAGGCGACTGTAAGGACTCCCTGCGGGAAGTTGAAGATTAGATAATGCTAAGCCCAAACTACAAAATTGAGTAGAATTTAACACAGGGAACAGTGAGCTTTGAAAATCACTTTTACACATTTAATAGATCTTTTGCAGGGGGCACCCCAGCAAACCCCAAGGTAGAGTACTGCACCTTCCATAAGCCTTGCTACTCATATCTATTAAACCCAAGATCATTGTGTGATGCCCATGACTGGCCCAGCAATCAATAAGCCTCAATCCTCACCACTAAACCAGTGAAGGGCGTCCACATTGGGAAGGATAACAAATACACACACAGTAAAGTACAATTTCCCTTAAGAGCACACAAAGATCACAATCAGTCCTTGGCTGGTTTCTCCCTTTCTCTCCAGATCCCCGATAAGACTCTCCACTGCACAGCTATAGGGTCCAATCTCAGCATAGTGGTCAAGTTAAAACCTCCAGCACCCTCTCTGTCTAACCAGTGCTTCGTGTCCCTGCCCATGTAGCTGACAAACACACACACTTTGGGATATGAGTTATATACAAACACACAGACACTCCTGGGGAAGGCTGGCACAGGTTCTGCAGCTATGCCCCTTCTCTGACAGACTATCAGGTAGTAATCATTGCCACCAACCACTAATATCAGCTACTAATTAGCCCCTTATCAAAGGGTGTCCAGTTATTACTGTGCAATATTATTATCCAACTGGCAAGTGTGACTGAATAGCAAGGCTTATTTGGGGTCGCTTGGACAGTATCACTATATACATGCAATGTACACTAGAGCTTAAATTGTCTCTACATAAAACAGCCACAGTTGAAAGGGTTAAAAATATTTAATAATAAATAATAAAAACACAAGACAATACTTCTTACTACACAGTGCTAGTCAAGAGTTCAGAGATCACAGAGAAAAACTTAAAATAATAGAAACGTTCGGACATCAATACAGAAAAAAAATCTAATCTTCCTATTTCCTAGCTATATATAAGAAAAAACAAAGTTCTAAAATAAACTTACATACAGAGCATAGGCAGAGTGCCAGTGATGTTGGATGTTATCAAGACAAATGCTATATCCTCTGAGTCTCTCTGTCCTTAAACTGATAACACAGTACTACTGACTCATTTCAGATTACATCATTATTTTCTGTTACCTGGGCTAACAGAAGCTCAGAGTGTAACAGCCCTTTTGATCTTGCACCTGGTCAGGAAGCTGCAGCAATAAAAGACATTATACATGCAAATTCTAGCAATTATCAACCTCTGGAACATTGCCGGGGCATTTTTCATCCCAAAGGGCATCTTTGTGAACTCATACAAGCCAACAGGAGTCACAAAGGCTGACCTCTCTCTAGCAGTGGGAGTCAAGGGCACCTGCCAGTAACCCTTGGTAAAATCAATGGTTGTAAGATACTTAGCCTCACTCAGCTGCTCTAGGGCCTCATCTGTCCTAGGCATGGGGTAAGCATCTGACTATGTGTGACTATTTCATTTCCTGTATTCCACACAGAACTTGGTGCTGCCATCCTTCTTTGGCACCAGCACCAGTGGAGAGGTCCAGGGACTGTTGGACTCTTGAAGTACCCCTAGTTCCAACATTTCCTGTATCTCCTCCCTCAGAGTCTGTTTGACTGTCTCAGGCACCCTATAAGGGGCCTGCCTAATAGGCCTTAGGGGTTCTGTATCCACCTGGTGGTGCACCAGGTGGGTGCACCATGGTTTCCCAGTGAACATGTCCCCAAACTCTTGTAACACTGCTTGAATGTCTCCCTGGTAGGAGACAGCTGCTGGGGACATTGCTACCCCTTCCCCTGAGGTGCCAGTCCACGCCTCACTGAAGAGATCAGTCACCAGATCTCCCTCAGACTCCTCCTGCAACCCACTTCAGATATTCAACACAAGGGCTTCCCTATCATGGTAAGGTTTCATCATGTTAACATGGTACAATTTGTGCCCCTGCCTTCTTCCTAGCAGCTCCACCATGTAGTTATCCTCACTTACCTTTCTTACCACCTTATAGGTCCCTCCCAAGCTGCTTGCAGCTTGTTGTGTCTGACAGGAATGAGAACCATTACCTGCTGCCCTACAGAATACTCTCTAGCTCTAGCATTCCTATCATACCATAACTTTTTCTGTTTGTTGGACTTCTGCCAGGTTCTCCTGGGCTAAGCCCATGAGTTCCCTGTGCCTCGTCCTGAGGTTTAGGACATATGCCACAACAGACTCCTTGTGATATTCCACTCACATTCCCACTCATCTCAAATTAAATCTAGAGGTCCCCTCACCCTATGCCCATACAGCAACTCAAATGGTGAAAAACTTGTGGATTCCTGGGGAACCTCTCTATAAGCCAACAACAGATGGGCAAATACTTGTCCCACTCTCTCTTAAACTGGTCTGCAAATGCCTTTCAATAAGACCATTAGTCTGGGGATGGTAGGGGTGGTCTTTAGGTGCTTCGCCCCACAGGACTTCCATAGACAAGCCAGCAGGACTGACATGAAATTGGCACCTCTGTCAGTCAGTATTTCTTTTGAGAAATCTACCCTGCTGAAAATCTCGAACAAAGCATTTGCCACCTTTTCTGCCTCAATGGAGGACAAATCCATTGCCTCAGGGTATCATGTAGCATAATCTACTACCACTAGGATATACTTTTTCCCTGTGGAACTTGGGGTACTCAGAGGCCCCACAATATCCATAGCTACCTTCTGAAATGGCTCCTTAATCACAGGCAAAGGCATTAAAGGAGCTCTCACCTTGTCTCCTACTTTGTCTACCTATTGGCACTGCTCACAGGTCCTGCAGTACCCTGTTACATCTCTGGAAATTCCAGGCCAATAGAAGTTCTGCATAATATGTCTCTTTTGTATGCGTTATGCCCATATGACCTGCAAAGGGAATATCATGGGCTATGACTAGAAACTCCAGATGGTAGGCTCTAGGCACTACCAACTGCTGTATCCTTTCACCTTCTAGCCCTCCCTCAGAGTCCAATCTCTATACAGTAACCCTTTGTCCCAGTATACAGATTCCCCCTTACCTTGAAAATCAGGTGCCTCCTTAGCTACCTTGCCTCAGGCCTTGCAATGTAGGGTCTGAGAGCTGAGCCTGTCTCAACTCTCTCTCTTTGTAACCCTTCACAGCTCCCCTTCCAAAGGAAGTCTGGCATCCTGTGACAGTGGTGCTGCACTGTCAGTCTGGGTACTACTACTCACCTCTACCATTGCAATCCCTCTGTCCAAGGGAACATCAGTACCCACAAGCAGCTGTGGCTCACCTTCAGTCTCACTACTACAGGGTAGCTTCCTCCATGAAGTAGCCACCACACCAGTCCTGGCTGCAAGTATGTGGTCTGTCTGGGTCTCCCACAGGCTACCAGACCCACATGCTTGTCTTAAAGCCTGACTGCTTGTAACTGTATTAGCACCTAGTACTGCCTCATCAAAATCCTTCCCTATCAGGACATTTACAGGATGGTAGTTTGGTCCCCCTTTTGTCTCAAGAAAACCTGCTATTGGCATTTTGTCTTTTCCACTTACTGGCTCCCTCACCTTTTGTTCAGCACCTCACCTCCATGGACATCTGTATGCCACATGGCCCCACTGGTTGCATTCAAAATATTTAACCCTAGCTCTGGGATGTGTACCTGGACTAGTGGCTTCCCCTGCTACTGGCAGATTCTGTTGGAGCAGTCTGTGCTGTCCACCATGGGTTCCTTTAGACCCTTGAGCAGTACTGGGGGTCTCTTTCCTGTGCACGGATGCCCTGCTTGCTAGGTATAGTTCTCCCTTCTTTCCCAACACATCTGAAGTAGCACATTGTCTATCAGCTAACCAGATCCTCATGTCCTCAGGCAAAGTGCTAGGGGCTTGTTCCCTCACCAAAAGGTCTGCAGCCCTTCAAAACTGATGACCTGACATCCACTCACCCAGCTATGAAAATAAGTGCTCAGTTCAGCAACATATTCACACACAGTTTCATCTGCCTTGCGTCTATGCTCACAAAACTTTTTTCTATAAGTTTCAGGTGTTAGTTTAAAAAATTCTAACAAAAAGTTCTTAACAGTAGTATAATCAAAATATTCACAATCAGAAAATTTAGACAACAAAGTTTCAGCTTTACCACAGAGTAACGGGGTCAGGAACCATACCCAGAGCCTTCAGTCAACATCATACTATTTACATACCCTCTCAAGCATATGAATGAAACTATAAACATTATCCCCCTCTGTAAACTGTGGAAGAAATTTACTGACCTTTTGTGCTTCTGGGGTCTGGTTACTCCCTTCCCCATTACCTCCATGACTCTGGTGAAGAGTCAGCATCTTATTTTCATGCTGCCTCTGCCTTTCCTTCTCCTCAGCTTCCAGGCATAGCAGTTTCTCACTCTCCTCAGCCTGTAGATGTCTCAGTCTCTCTGCTGCTTCTGTTTCCAAATGTCTGGCCTCCAACTCAGGTCTCTTTAGCTCCAGATGGATTTTTAAGTCCTCTGCAGTAAGGTTGAGATGTCCATTCTCTGAGTGTTGTACATCTCCACGGCCAGTCTGATCATCCTTCTGATTGATGTTTTTGGATGCAGCTGTGACCAAAGCTGCAATCATGTCTGCCTTAGTCAGGCTTCCATACACCAGTCCCATAGCCTTGCACACCTCAGCCAGCTGGCTCCTTGACAGCTTTCCGTACTCCTCTGCTGACATGCTTGCCTGGTCTCTCCAACTAACTAAGCTAACAAAAGAAATAAAACAATTGTGATCTGAACTCTGACTATTCACTGCATAGCTGATTTAGAGTACAAAAAGACTTTTAGTGAACACTGTACACAAGCTACAGGAATTCACTATCCACATCATTACAAGCCAATTAGTATGTGCCAACCATTGAATATGTGGTATGGATATCCCACCACTGCCAAACAATTAATATGTGATGCCCATGCACTGGCCCAGCAAACAAGGAGCCTCAATCTTTACTACTAACACCAGTGAGAGGCATCCACATTGGGAAGGATAACAAATACACACAGAGTAAAGTACAATTTCCCTTAAGATCACACAGAGATCACAGTTAGTCTGGGTCTAGTTACTCCCTTTCTCTCCAGATCCCCAGTAAGACTCCCCACTGGCACAGCTATAGGGTCCAGATCTCAGCCTAGTTTTCAAGCTAAAACCTCCAGCACCCTCTCTGTCCATCCAGTGCTTCGTGTCCCTGCCCAAGTTGCTGACACACACACACTTTGGGATATGAGTTATATACACACACATACACTCCTGGGGAAGGCTGGCACAGGCTCGTCAGCTATGCACCTTCTCTGCCAGACTGTAAGGTAGTAATCACTGCCACCAACCACTAATATCAGCTACTAATAAGGCCCTTATCAAAGGGTGCCCAGTTGTTATTGTGCAATATTATTATCCAACTGGTAAGTGTGAGTGAACAGCAAGGCTTATTTGGGGTGGCTTGGACAGTATCACTATATAAATGCAATGTACTCTAGATTTTAAATAATCTCTACATAAAACAGCCATAGTTGAAAGGTTTTAAAAATATTTAATAAATAATAATAAACAAGACAATACTTCTTACTACACAGTGCTAGGCAAGAGTTCGGAGATCACAGAGAAATACTTAAAATAATACAGTAGAAACTTTCTGACATCAATACAGAAAAAAACTAATCTAATTTTCCTATTTGCTACCTATATCTAAGAGTAAACACAGTTCTAAAATAAACTTACATATAGAGCACAGGCAGAGTGCTGGTGATGTTGGATGTTCTCAAGACAAATGCTATATGCTGTGAGTCTCTCTCGGTCCTTAAACTGATAAGACAGAACCACTGACTCATTTCAGATTACATAATTATTTTCTTTTTCCTGGGCTAACAGAAGCTCAGAGTGTAACAGCCCTTTTGATCTTGCACCTGGTCAGGAAGCTACAGCAATAAAATACATTATACATGCAAATTCTAGCAATTAACTCTAGTCAGACCTCCCAGCCATACCAAATTACTTAGTTTTTACAAAGGTTTGGGGTCCAAACGAAGGGGTGCCATGATTCCCGAGTGGCACCTCTTCATTTCCGATTTTTTTATTTTGTTTTTTTATTTTTCTTGCTTTTTCATGCTTTGTGAGCTGATGTCATCACAAGCGCAATGACATCAGCTCCATCAGGAATATCAGCCTTTTGAAATTGAGCTCAAGGAGCTCAGGTTGTGCATGCATTTCTGGCTGGCCTGCAAGCGGGAACAGAAAGAAATGGACTGAATGGATTTAACCTGAAAATGGAATGGAAAGGATGAACTACTGAATGGATTTAACCTCAACGGAAAGATTTATGCAATAAGCAGTAAGGAAATGTATTTAATTATGTTCGGAGAAGGGTGTGTGTGTGTGTGTGTCTGTGTGTGTGTGTGTGTGTGTGTGTGTGTGTGTGTGTGTGTGTGTGTGTGTGTGTGTGTGTGTGTGTGTGTGTGTGTGTAAAGTATGAGGAAACAGTTTATAACTAATGATATCAGCTTCCTTGTTGATGCTACTGCTACCTGTTAGTAACTGTTACACATTTTGTGTTTTTGTTCCATTTTTTGAGAAGCGAGGGATCCACATTTTGGAAACAGAAGGTTGACAACTATGCGTAATGAAATACTGGACATTACACTTCATATCTGCTCACTAAAGTTAATCTTTTATGAAAATATTGATACTGAATAAGATGTATCTGTAACAAATCAAACTGTTTAAATGTGGTGTGCCAGGGTTCAGTTCTCTACTATCATTTTACAGCACCCAGTGTGCTGTGCATAGTTTTCAGCCTCTTACCACAACATTCAGGGGAAAAGGGGAAAGATAATGGTTCATAAAGGCCCAAAATTGGAACAGTTGAGAAGAATGGCATAGCAGACAGAAACAGATTGAGCCACACTATTGCTTTCCAAAACCTGTCAGAATGTTAACATGGCAACTATTAAACATGGCACTACTGCCATTACATTTTGATACCTATGCAACGCTAGCAATGTTCAGGCTTCTCCATTATCACCCATTCCTGTCACTTATATATGACAAATACGAGGTCAGACAAGCATGGGGAAGATGGAATACTTTGTTTGCCTGTTTACAAAATTATATAGCTTCATGTTGTCTCATAAAAGCAGCATGGTTTGGGCAGTAGAGAAACTTTCTCCTTATGAAAATAACGCTTCGGTGTTTAATGATAATGGTACCATTCAACAATATGCCATTTTGGTCTATTATTTCTAGGAAGATTAAGTTCAATGAAAAGACATCCAGTTATGTATTATATTAATAATGAGGAAACAGCGCAGACAAACATGGAGACCATGCTAATTTCAGAATCTCTAGAATATTCTCACCAACATATGAAAAAGAGGCTTTGCAAAGAGAAATCCTGGTGTATAATTAATGCAGAGGTCTGCAACCTATGATTCTGAAGCTGCATAAGGTCTTTGTGGGTCTGTGATGAGTGAAAAATAAGCAGCATTGGTAAATATTTCAACACTGTTAAAATATGAAATATTTTCTTGTAAATGGTTTGACATTATTAAATACAGATTTTTGGGGTTAAAATCATTATGCATAAATGTGTTCTATTCAGTTTCCTAAACAGAAGGCTGTATCTACTATGACTTGTGGAATATTGAGTTAGTTCATAGCATTTTAAAATGAATGTTTTTTGTCTTTTCATATTGGTGAATTATATATTGGTGGGAGCCGAGGCAGTTTGCTGACTGTATACCTGTAAAGCCTTGTGATGCATTCAGGGTGCATACAGACTGTTGGTATGATCTCTGCACAGAATTCCAACATATGTGTGATACTGGCTTGGAAGTGAAAGCTTTGTCAGCCAATTGATAGATTTTTGTAGGCACTGAGCCTTTATTCTGATTATAGAGCATCTATCATAGCAGATGAGATTGCACTTCAACAGGCTGGGTCTGCAGTTGGACATCCAAGTAAACGTATATGTAAGTAAGTAAATAAATAAAAATAATTTCATTTTTGTAACCTGGTATTTTCTAGTAGCAAATATGAAACAAAACAGTTTCTGCCTAATGTGTATTCCTAGTAAGCATTAAAGAGTTAAAAGATTAGTGAATGTCGAAGCATTTTTTCCAACATTTTAGCGAAAAGGTTTATGCGGGTTACATAAGGAAGAGTTGAGCCATAAAGCTGTAAAAACTAATGGAATTCCACCAAAATATGATGAGACTGAGGGTTAGCATTATTCTTTATTGTGCTAATGATGCCATATATATGCTGGGTCAATTTATATTGTGCATAAGGAAACAGGAGTATATTTTGGTGAGTACGTAGATGAAATGCAACATGCCTACTGATAAGCTTCAGTCCCTTATCTAACAGTTTGCTGTACTGGAACATAACTGCATATCAAATAAACCTCATATTGTTACAGGGGTTATCATGTGTGTGTGTGTGTGTGTGTGTGTGTGTGTGTGTGTGTGTGTGTGTGTGTGTGTGTGTGTGTGTGTGTGTGTGTGTGTGTGTGTGTGTGTGTGTGTGTGTGTGTGTGTGTGTGTGTGTGTGTGTGTGTGTGTGTGTGTGTGTGTGTGTGTGTGTGTGTGAGAGAGAGAGACCAGGTAATGGAAGATTGGAATGGCTGCAGGGAGACTCTGGTGCCATATTTTGGTTGTCTGTTCTTCAGTTTGCATTTGAAAGCTCATATCCCATGATTCCATTGGAGTGGGTGGGGTTATGTCATTGTGTATGCACATTTTATGCTAATCCGTGTGCAGATCTGCACCTATTTTTATGGGCCTTGTCCAGATTTTTGGTGTTTCCAGGTTGAGAGGTATGACTCTAGTCTCAAAACAAAAGCAAGAATTCCTTCATCCAGACATCTCAGCTCCATGTTTTGTGATCAAACAATTACACAATGCTTGACGTATCAGCTTTCCTACAGCAGAGTGCACTGTTGTTACATTTTTGCAGTTCCACATTTAACACCATTTTCTTCCATTTAAGAGAACAAGGCTGTGGCTTATATTAATATTTACAAATGACAGAATTATCTACAAAATTCTAGGCTGGCAGCCTTCACATATCTTCATACATTGTACTTCAGAGAAGAGAGAATACTGCAAGATATAGCAATTTCAGACTTAGTTATGTACACTTCTACCCCTGTCATCGCACTTAAATTCTCGCCGCTCCAAAGATCACAGTTATGGTCACTGAACATGCAACAGGAATCCAACTGGAACTTGGGTCACAGAATATTTCAGCACTGTAAGGAAAATGGAAGCCTGGTGGTGATATAGATTTGATAGTTGGTCAATTAATGATATGTAATGATAGCTTATTGTATCAGATGTACATCATCACTACAGTATCAACATTTTATGTATTTAATGTATGTATGTATATTTGTATGTATTTATACAACTTTTGTTTATACATTGTGAAGGTTGCTAGCACCCTTCTTAAATCTCAGGCAATACGTGTAAGGAAAGCCTTTACTAGATACTGACATACTACTGTGGCTCAAACCTCTCAACCACTTAATGCAAGAAATCTGGACAAAGCCAAAAATAATGGAGGACAAAGGCCCAAATATAGGGACAGATTTTAAATATTGCTTTTACAAATTTAGAAAGTTACTAGAATAATAGGCTTTGTGTTAGCATGCATTTTCTGAAGGGTATGAATACTGACACTCAAATGTCTCATTATTTCATGACTTCAGTCCTTAGCAGTTTGCCAGAAAACCTCAAATTTTATGAGGAACAGACCAAAAATATGTGTCAAAAATCTGGACATTTTGCAAAAATTGAGACAGTTGAGAGTTATGCTGTGGTTTATATATAATTAAAAAGTTTTCCTGAAACACTTTTTTACAGCTTCTCTAGGCACACATAATATAGCATGCTAAAGTCATATATGCCAAGCAAAGGAGACTTATGGATATCATTTCTATTAATAGCATCCACACTGTATGAAATATACTTTTGCATAAAGCCTGCTCCCTGATTATAAACTATTCAGTTAATTACAGCACAAATAAGCAAAGATAGCTAAAGCTATCAATTACTATACAAGTGCTTCCATGCATCCTTGGGTCACCCAGCCTTTCCTACAGCCCAAAGAATATATCCATTCTAAGGCTGGGGCCAGCATGGAAACTAAGGGCATCCAAGAGAGATCTTGTCATTGACTTCTTCCTCTGGGAGATTTTTTGATTTATGATTTACCCCTTGAATCCCCCGCACCCCTGCATTCGTCTTTTACATCTGAAGGCTACTACCCTCTATGGTCCACACCTCTCTGCAAGGAATGCCTAGATGAACACCCTTCCCAATGGTATGACCATGCTCAGCCTGTCCAGTGCTTCAGACACCTGAGTTGCTAATCAAACCTGGGTTGCCTGGTCTTTAGTAACGACTTTAACTCTCTATACCATGGTGTTAGCTTAGAACTAGCCATGCAATGAAGCTGTGTATGTAGAGAAAGCTATGCAGGGAAATGTATACCCAAATGCAAAAGAGAAACTCCAGACAGCAGTCTCATGCTACATGTTGAAATCTTCCATGCACAGAAAATGTGAATTCAGACTGATACATCTCAATATAAAGCAATACTTTCAGCAGCTAGGCTACCCATGTTACTCTGTCCTTTGTCAGGACAGCACTGAGTGCCACATAAATAAATACATTAAGCACTATTGAAAACTGGCTCACTAACCAATGTCTGTTACTGAACCCCAACAAAACCAAACTCCTACTCTTTACTCCCACTAATAGAACCACCCCTTTCTCATTCACTATTACTTCCAACAATGGTACCACCATCTCCCCAGATACCCACACTAAACTTCTAGGAGTCATTATAGATAATAAGCTCAAATTTAACCTACAGGTCAACAAGACCGTTCAGACCATCAATAAAAAACTTGGATCAATGTATAGAAACAAAGCATTCTTAACCCCACAGGCTAGAATAGCAATTGCCAGGTCACAACTACTCTCTACTCTTATTTATGCCTCCCCCATTCTCTCAAACCTAAGTAAATCAGAACTGAATAAGCTCTCACACAGTTATAACCATATTGCCAGATTCGCAACTAACTCCACCTACAGAACACATCACTGCCAGAACCTGAAACAACTATGTTGGCTTGAACTCCCCAACTTAATTACACTAAATCAACTCTTAGTTGCCCACAAAGTTCTTTACCATCCTGAAAATACCCCCTCACTCTCTAATATAATAAAACCATACAACAACCTGGGATCACTAAGATCGGCCGACAAATTAATGGTCCATACTTACAAAGCCAACAATTCTGCAGGGGATTCTCTGTTTGCCAATTCTATTGCCAAGACTTGGAAATCTCTACCAAATCATATCACCTTGCAATCCTCCTTAAACCTTTTCAAAAAAAGCATTACACAGCATCTTACACTCAAGTGGCTTTGTCCATGCTCCTTCCCTGACTAAGCTGTATCATTGTTCACTCTTAACTAACCAACTTGTTTTCTAACACTTGCAGGCCTTTCTCTACAAGCATACTGTGCTGATTGTAACTGTTAATGTAACTGAGATTTTTGTAAACAAATGCTATGATACTATATATTTACTACTGTATAACCTTTTCAATGTAAATAATCGGTGTGTATATTCTTGAAGAAACTGATGCTATCATGTTTCTCCCCGGGCCTCCACTGAAAATGGACATATATCCAGTTGGACTATCCCGGTAAACAAATGTAAAATAAATAAATAAATAAATAAAGGTAAGCTACCATATAGTACTTGCAACATTCCAGGCATGGTGTCCATATGGTGTACATACAATATGCTGATGATGCTTCCCTAATCTGTTCTGCCCCCTCTATCAAGGAACTCCAAGGAAAAAACTCAGGCAGCCCTCCACAATATTGAAAACTACTTAACAGCCCATCAATTTGTACTTATTCCCAATAAAACCATGCTTATGGTCTTCTATAATACCTCAACATCAGCCAACCAACTACCTATCTCTATTTCCTCCTCCAATGGCACAAAAATAGAATCCGTTGAACATACAAAACTTCTTGGTGTCATAATTGGTAATGGACTTAAGTCTGACAAACACCTTCCACTAACAATTAAAAAGGTTCATGTCAAACTGGGTTCTCTCTATAGGGCTAAATCGTATCTTACTGACCATGCCAGACTCGCAACAGCCAGAACCTATCTCTTATCTCACAGGCTTTAGTGTTCACAAATATTTACCAGTCTTTACAAATCTGAACTGAATAGCCATGAATCGTGCTATAACAAAATAGCCAAATTTTCCACTAATCAGTCTCAAAGATCTCACCATTGCACTGGCCTTCTCCAGCTGAACTGGTTAGTGCTCCCTCGCCTGCTTACTCTGACTCAGCTACTAACTGCCCATACAGTCTTATACAAATCTGACAACTGCCCAGCTCTAGCTGACCTTGTCCAACCCTATACTAACCTAAAATCTCTTAGGTCTGCTGATAAAGTATTGTTGAAGATTAACAAAACCCAAAACTCTCACGGAGTTTCCTTATACTCACATATCATTGCCAAACACTAGAATTTTTCTACCTCAGCATATTCTGTCCATCAAGATACACATTCATTTAAACAGTCCGTAAAAGAATATTTCACCAAACATAGGCTATGCTCATGTTCTCCACCAGACTAACTAATTTAACCTCTTACTGTCTAACTTCCTTCTTGCCACCACCCATTGTCAATATTTTTTGGCAATTCAGCCTTCTTAGCCTCAGTTTGTGATATTTTTATCCTGAAAAAAAAAACTATATATATATATAGTTTTTTTTTTTTTTTGTATGCATGAATAGCATATGCTTATTGTAATACCATTGTTATATGCTTTTAGATGCATTGTCAAAGAACGTGTGTGTTGAACTCCTATTGTAATTGTCATATATACAAATGTATAATTATTAATCTTACTTGGAGCTTTTCTCCCCAGGTCTCTGCTGAAAACGGGCTTCTGGCCCAGTTGGACACTACCCGGTTATCAAATGTAAATAAATAAATGGATATATGTGACTGCCTGCTGGTTCCATAGGATCCATAAGAGTGAAGTTTAAGGGAATGAAGTGAACAACTTATGTAATGTGTGATCAAATGCTAATTGTGAAAAACAAAATGTGTATACTGCATGAAAAAGTGTTACTATGCTTTGTTTCTTTTATATTAATGCATCTGTACCTGTGTCAGTCTCTTAGTTATTATTTAAAAAACTTTGTATAAACAAGAAAAGAGGGGAAAAAGGGAATGTACAGAAAAGTAGGAAAACAGAGGGAAATAAGATTCACAAAAAGACAACATATAGGAGTGTGCAAGTTGGGTGAGAAGGGTCACTTTTTTGTGATGTCATGACTCTTTTTTTGTTTGAGGATAATGAAGGAGGGGCAAAGGTGAATGGGAAAGCAGGAGAGAAAAAGGCGACAGATAACCACAGAATAACAGACACCATAGGGATAGAAGTGCATGTAGCAGAATATGGAGATATGGGATAGGCAAAAGCAGAGTGCAGTCAAATGATGATGGGGAGGTTTGTACAACTCAACAGGTATGCAGCATGGTACAAGGTGAAGGAACAACATATGACTGGGGACAAGATAGGGTGCAAACATCTGACTTATTTCCTTCCATCCTGACCCAGAAGCAAATTTCAGGGATCCATTCCCATATAATGGATTGGGGTGATCAGTGATATGGGGCTCACCTTCCCCCAGTGGCCAGATGGTAGGGACTGACTGGATAAGTGAATAATTCTATTTACTCTAGAAGGGTCTCCACTGAGACAATATATTGGATCATTACTCTCTCCACCACAGTCTCCACTACCTATTTCAATTGCAGTTGGGCCATCTCAGGTAAAGCAGAGGGGCTATCTCTTAGTGAAAGACCAGCACTGCCTCTTCATTGAAGCAGTCCCAGACTCAGCACCATCTTACTTTTTAGTCACAAGTAACAAACAATAAATGAGCAGCTCCAAATCAACTTTAAAAGTTTGAAGTTTATTTGTGAGCATTAAGTACTTTCATCCCTGAAACACCAGATCTTCATTCCTACTCACTTATATATGTTTCAAAATTGTCAAAACACCCTATCAAACCTCATATACAATTAATCATTAAATCAATTATTGTATTTGCACCACACCAACTTAAGTGTGTAAACACATATAATGACAATTTACCTTTCCTCTAAATATAATCTACAAAAAAGTGCTCATCTGTACTCAACCAAAACATTGCAACAGCTACAAACTAAGTTAAAATGTAGGTATCTGTACTGTTCAAAACTTGTTTTAAAATATATATTACATGCATAATTCTATATATAATAATTCATACAGTTAAAACATCATGTTTGTTACTACTACAAGTAATGTGAATAATAGCTGCTGTTAATAAATAGTGTCAGTCAAGTAAAACAAAAACATTGAAGTTAGAGTTAAAGTATTGAGAAGAGAGAGAACAACATGTTGTTCTCTCCCCCCTGCTATGTTCTCTCCCCCTATATAGTGATATAGTGTCACTAAAAGAATGTCATCTTGCATGGCCATATCTGCAAACACCAGAAGATGGAGCAGGTTTACAGACACGTGGATGCACACCCTTCCCCAACAGATGCTCCATCACAGAAACTACCTGATCCAGTGTGTCGTACACACAACTTTATGGCCATAGAACTTTTGAGAGAAGATCAGAGGCTTGGTGACTTTAGGAATAAAACAGAGAAACATGAGATCAGATGTCTCATTAAGTTACAGGCCAACAAAGGCTTGGGTCTGAATGGGAAGGTCCCTTTAAGACCTATCTTGAAAACACAGGATTTATGTAAATTAACTATTATGTATCCATGGTTGGGTAGCTTGTAGCTATCTTTTTAGCTGTGATTGGTAATTTAATAGTCATGTGTTGTGATATGGAATACTTTATCTTATTTAAACTGTGATGGTTTTATCGGTGAGTATGGTCTGATAAAGCACCATTTATAGGGCTGAAAGTATTTACTAATGAAAAGTATAACTGTTGCTTTTAAGCAGTGTTTGGTTTTTCTGTTTATATTTCTACTGTAGAAAATGTATAAATCTTGTAAAGTCTTGTTTTACTAGCAGTATCAAGCTATGTTTAAAATATTCTTCCCCAGTACAATACAAGGCATTATCTAGACCATTACCTTTATATATTGTGCAGAGTCAGCCTTGTATGCACTGTGATTATACAAATGAAGTGTCAAATCATTAGCATTTCTGAATATCAAAAGCTGCACTAAGTGTAGAGAATATAAACATGGTGTAAGGACCTACATGGTTATATGGATGCACACTAGCATTTCAAGGACCAACATTGAGAAGTGTTTCATATTAATGGCTTGCTGGTATCTTTGATTACCCTGCCTGCATATTCTTCCCTCTTTCCTACTAAGGGTGTGTCAGGGAGAAGACTTAAAAAAAGGTTGCAAGTACATTGACTGATTTAGGGTAATGACAGTCCTAACATTCAAATGCTGGATTAAATGGCCAGCATTTGTAGGGAGACCACTATAAGCATTGTTAAAGATACCATATGGCAAGTAAACAGAGACAGAGTTGCTATTATGCAAGGATAGGTAATCAAAAAATGTACCAGACAGAAAGAAAAGGATGCACCTACAATGATTGCAGTCTTTGTTTAATGTTGTATAAGTGCATGCCTTTGCTAACTGTTGACAATATCTCAATCATACATTCACAGTCAAATGTGAAAGGAAAACTGTCATAACTTGTTTGTGTTGCACTTTCAATGTGACTTGATACAATGCAGTATTATTGGTACATCTAAACACTTTTTCTCCTTGCTAATATATTTCTTTGTCTGTGGCAACTCTGAGATGTATGGTGAAATGACTGCTTCCAATGCCCTTGTCTGAAGGTTTAAATCCATACAGCTCCCTGTTGCAACATAACACATTTGATCCAACATGTACATGTAAATTATATTTTCTACAATACTTAATATTTTTTCTTGTATTATTTGTATGCCACTTGGCAGTGCAAAAATAACTTTTGTATCTTAAGGAAAAAGGTGAAAACTTTAGTTTAGGCTGCCATATGTAGCACAAATCAGCCAGGTGGTAAATCAGCACTCTGGTTAGTACTCAGGGAAGAAAATATACCTGTGACACAAGATGTAAGTGCAGTGAGCTGATAGATGAAATATGTCTGATGCAAGGTTGAAATACACAAATGCCACATTTTCACAGAGGGTTGTCTGAATATATATTGCATCACATTTTGATACCATTGTGTTGTTGTTTAAAAATCAACTGTTGTCACTATTGCTAAAAACATGTGATCATTAATCTGTTCACTTTAACATAATATGCCATTAACTACAGTTCTGATAATGTATTCCACAAAGCACATGTCTGATGTTGCAAGATGTGTGAAGGAAGAACTATTCACTTGAATGTACTTCTTGTTCTTGTAACTGCTACAGGTACCTGTGCATTAAATTTCATTCACTATCTGCAATTTTCCTAACATACTTTACGCTTATAATGTCTTTTTTATTTGTTCTCCACTTCGCATTGTGCAAACAGGGTTCACTACTTAAGGAAAAAAAAGTGAAAAATTAGTAAATGCACCTGACAGATGTCAAATTCTATGTTACAAGGTATAATTAAAGTTAATTGAGAAAATAAGGCACATGAAGCATTGGTCGAATCCTGTTTGTACAACACTTTGCTATTATTCACAATATTTACTTTTTCATGTTTGTTTTTTTCATTTTAAGGTACACTTGGTCTCAATTTGGGATGGCACACATGTGGTTCATTATTTAAGGAAAGAAGTAGAAAATTTAGTTTAGGCTGCCTTAGGTAACTCAAACACACCTGGCATTGTTGCATGGCATCCCACAGCAGAGTGAATATTTACTTACATAAATGCACCTGGAAGATGTCAAATTTTGTGACACAAGGTGTAACTGAAGTGAATCAACAGAAATAAGGCACATGAAGTATTGTTTGAAACCTGTGCAGAGGTTATATTGCAATTGATCAAAACATGTCTTTTTTATTTACCTTCATTTTATGATGCATTTGCTCTTTTCCTGGCAGCATGCAAACATGGTGCATTAACTGTGGAAAAAAGTGAAATGTTTAGTTTAGGCTGCCTTTGGTAGCTCAAAAACATCTGCCGGCTTTGTGCGGCTGTCAGTACTCTGGATATTAATCATTCAAGAAAATACAAATGTACAGTAGATTTCTCTGTGGAGTAAGATGTAACTGAGGTGAATTGAAAGAAATAAGTTACATAAGAAACATTGTTCAAATCCTGTTTACACAAAACCTTGTCATAATTCACAATATTTACTTGTCCATTTTTCCCATTTTAAGGTACATTTGATCTTCATTTGGCAGTGCACAAACATAGTTCCCTACTTAAGGAAAAAGTGAAAAATTTAGTTTAGGCTGTCTTAGGCAGCTCAAACATGCTTGGCAAAGTTACACTTTTTTCATCAAATACCACCCATCACGGAGAAATCTCTGTGGCATAAGGTGTAAGGGCAGTGACTTTTGATAAATAATACAACCTATTAAGGGTTTGAATCCATTTACAATATACTTTTTTGAAAAGGACTGTAACAGTAAAGAAAATGAATAATGTTAAACCTGTTTCTTGAAAACAATACATTAGTAAGCCCTACATCTATGAAAAATGTTTCAGATATACAAAACCTAATGTATGTCAATCTTCCTAGAAATAACAATGAATATATTTCATACAAAAAACACTTGCATGTATACTATTGGCATAATACTTTTGTTGCAGGCATCAAGACTCATCACATATCCCAGCTATTTGTTTAGGGCCATTATGTCTTCTAAAGCATGCATGTAACATAAACATATCTGTATTGATTATCACAAACAACTGCATTCATGTGAATCATATTTACTTGCAGTAAGAATGACTTTTACAAAGGATTGCATTCCAATACAGGATTACAGCCGCAGAATTGTAGACCTCTCTGAAGTGTATCTCCATTCATTCATTCAGATATTACAAAATGCCAAATTTCCAAGGTGTAAAGTCAGTTCTCCCATGGCAATATCAAATGATACATTAAGAAACTGTTTTTGCCACCTTTGTCAAATGGGTTGGAGTCCCAACTGTTACAATAATATTCTAACATTGCGTACACTCCAACCTGATAATATGTTAGAATTCAGCCACCTTTCCTCTTCCTAAGTGCAACCCTCAAAAGTCATGCCAGTAAGCAGTCCACTGTTGAGCACTGGAACCTGTGATAATAGATGGAGCATCACACATGGCACAGCTCAATGGCATGTTTCATACCTTTACTGCTGTGTGCTGTAAATAGTGACAATGTGTCTGCCAAAGAATCCATCTGCTTCTAATCACAAAATGCAGTTGGCAAAGTTGTGTGTTCTTGCTCAATACCAGTAAAATGCAAGATCTGAATTAGGTACCAATTCAGACATATTTTGTTGGCTTGACTTTTGCAGACATGGTTGGCGAGGAAGAGAATGGTATTACATTTAGAGTGCAAGGTCTGTTTAGAGTATACATTACTATGAAATGTCATGTATCTAATTATCTCTTTCTTTGCCTCCCCCCACCCTTGACTATTCTTTTTGGTGGAGGGGGTTGTAATTTATTAAGAATCTGCTGTTATTTGATGATGAAAATTAATCATCAACAGCACAGAGAGGTATAGCAACCACTGCAGATCAGCCTACTGTATCTCCAGAGATGGCAGCAAAGACACTCACCACTTCAGGGTCACAACCTGTCAGTGTTGCCTCCACAGTCCCTGGCCTACCTGCTCTAAGTATGTCAGGTAGCTCTGGCCCAGTAGCTGGAACAGTGGTACCATCCAGGAACAGTAGTATTGGAGGTAGCAATTTTGTCACTCGTCAGGAGCTGACATGGCTGGTGGGGGATATAATGGAGAAAGGTCTTGGTGCATGCATACCTCTCAATTTCTTAGATCAAGAAATCTGGACAAAGCCATAAATAATAGGGGGAAAGGCCCAAAAATAGGGACAGTTTTTAAATATTGCCCTTATGAACTTAGAAAGGTGCTAGAAGAACATGTTTTTCATTAGCAAGGATTTTCTGAAGGATATAAAATGTGAAACTCACATTTCTGTCATTATTTTCTAACTTCAGTCTTCAGTGATTTGCCAGAAAACCAAAAATGTTATGAAGAACAGACCAAAATATGAGGCAAACTTCTGGACATTCTGCAAATATCTGGATGGTTGAGAGCTGTGGGTGTATGTATCGGCAGGGTTGAAAAGGTCCTGCATTGCATTGCATTGCATTGCAAAAACAATGTCACATCCAGCACTGATCCATGGATCTGCTGCAGGAGACAGTGATGATAGTAGCTCTGAGTTTGAGGACTAGATTCTCAATGTTATTATGCTGGACATGGGTGCACTTCCAATGGTCCCCAGCTATCCCCAATCATGGTGTTCCCCAAGCTTTTGTCTCCATCATGTTTCCTGTCTGTCTTATATGTCTTGTATATCTGCGCATGCTTCATAACCTGCTATACCCATCTCATTCCAAAGCACTATTTCTACCATTCCTTTTTCTCGAAAAAATATGGATACCTGTCCCACAAAAAAATGACACCCCCATACACAGCTCCACTTTGCCTATGTGTCATCTTGACATAACTGATTAGGTCAAATTGCCCATACAATATTATTCCATTCTTGTCACCCACCACTGGTGTGGTGACTCTGCTAAGTCATGAAGTTGTGTGTACAGTTGTACATATACATTATAAAGAAGTGGATAGTGATGGTACTCTCCCATGACCATCCTGCAAATTCCTGCATTCCTTATCCTGTGTGCTACCCATTCCTTGCCAACCCCATTTTACCACTGTCCTATCCACCCCTTTTTTCACATGTTTAATCTGATCAAAAAATAGATTCACACATAAATATCACATGGCCAGAAATGGCCCATGAAAAGCCTTCACTTGAGGGGGGGTGTGGCTTGGATGTCAGGCTGAAAGCAGCAAAAATGTTCTGCTCTGCAGTATTTCAAAACACTTGACAGGATTTATTTAGAAAATACATCAATATCTACCTGAAAGTAATAAATCCCAAATCTGGAATATCTAAGTTTTATATTGGTATAACTTTCAACTAATAATCTTCACATTTTCCTATCAAATTTTAAAGAAGAAAAAAAGAGAAGAAAATACAAATGAAGGAATATGAATCATTCTAAGACTACCCAACAGGGGAGTTCTATGAAAAAAGAACTGCAGTTAATTCTTACAAACATTCAAAATTTGATGCTGAAAATGAATGTTAGACTTTAAAATTGACAAAATAAAGAAAGATTCTACTAAACAGATTGAACTATTAAATAATGTCTTGAAGCAACAAAAGATCCAAATTGCAGTACTAGAAGAGCCAATGTTTGACATTTTATACAGACTAACAGAAGGGGAAAAAGTACTGAGCCTCTTCTACAGCAAAATGACAAACTTATTGACAAAAATTGAACCTAGAAAATAGGGCTAGAAGCAATAATATAAGAATCTATAGCATACCTGAGAGAATGGAAGGAGACAACATGGTGAATTTCTTAACTGCCTGGCTTCCCAAAACTTTAAATTTACTGGAAGCTTTGTATTTCAGCATCGAGAGAGCCCATAGATCATTATCTACAGCCACCTCAAACAGCGAAATATTCATCCTAGATTGATCATTGCAAAATTCATGTCCAGTCAAGATAAGGATCTTATCTTAAAGTCTGCCTGGGCTCTGTCTCTCTCATTTGAAAATAGGACATGAAATTGTCAGATTTGATAATAACTATTCTTCTGTTGTAATTTCAAAAAGAAAGTCATGTATTCCCTTTATAAAATCACTGAAAAGGGCTGGTATTAAATCTCAACTGATCTTCCCTGCCAAAATTAGATTTTGCCTACCATAAGGAAAAGAGACATTTGAAACACTTGAAGAAGCTAACATTTTTGTACAACAAAAAAACTTAATAAATCCAACAGTGCTTTTGGATACCAGCACTACATTAGAAAGGCAAGCATCGAAAAATGAGTGGTCTGTAAGAGAGAAGAAAAAGACAAGACAGAAATAATTAATTAAAAACTTATTCTATAATATATTGCAGTATAAATGTTTATAAATTTCCTTGGAACCACACAAATAAGGTAATACATTTTTTTTACTTTCATGGTTTAAAAAGAGCATTAATAGCTAAATTTCATATAACATTACAAGATTCACCAATAACTTTTAATAAGACATGAAAAACATTATTAATATCAAAGTGAAACTTTGCCCTTTAAAGATGTTCATATAAATGTGTTAATACTTTATAGTGGTGTTTAGTTAACTGATTCTTCACAACAATCTGCTATTATTCTATAATCTTAAGGGGCTTTAAAATAATATTTATATGATGCAGTGACAAACAGTGTGTGTTTAAAAATGACAATTAATTCATGTATTATATGTTAAGTCCTCATCTATTCTTATATGGTATAATGCTTATTTCTTGAGTTTATGCTGTTACTTTTTCCTAAATATATTCAAAAAATATCAATTTGAATGGATAATTCCTCATTTATTAGAATAATTAACAGTTAAAATAAGTTAATTGACCAAAAATGAACATTTTAATTTGCTTGCGGCTTGTATAACACATCCATGAGCATTTTATGTTTAAAAGCTTTACTTTAGACATTAAAATTCTCGCTGACTTACTTTAGAAACTTTTTTAGAAGATTTCTGTGGCAGGCGTCAGCTATTAAAAGGGTATAAATACTCCATTATCATACAGAGACATCCACAACAGCATTCAGGAAGTAATTTGCGAACTTTGACCTTTTTACTTCATGTTGAACTTAACGGACAAATCAGATTACAGAACAGATGTTGCCTTGCTTCTTTTTAAAATATATTTAATGCTTTAAATTGAAAAGATAATGTAAGTAAGAAATCTTCTATTTAATAAGCAAATTAAATAATTTAAACTAGCAATGTTTTGTTGTAGCAACTTCCTGTTCGTTCTGAGCAAAAATGAGCATGATCTGAATGATTGATATGCCAAATGGCCATTATGTAATATATAAACAGTTCAAGAGTGTCTTGCTGGTTTGTTGGTGACTTCTTGGAAACATTACTTTTTGACTAACACAGCATGAAATTACTGGAAATCCCCTGTTTGTGGTGAGAAAAAGTTTTTTTTTTTTTTATTAAAGTAAAAGTGTATTATAAGAAGAAGAGTTATGTAAAATGAGTATATCACTGGCAAAGATATATTCACTGACTGGTAGTTCCATGTGGACTTTAAAAGAGATTCTATTCAGTTAGCATTTATAAAAAGTTATCATATGTTTAACAAGTGTGGAATAGCAAAAGATGGGAAAATAATAATACTAAGATTAAAGAAGAAGAAATGTAGTGAAGATAGGTTATGAATTCTTACATTCTGTTTATTTGCCTGCATTTGCCTCTACTTTGAAACTCTGTGCTTTTGAAAAAGGCAGACTTTGCTACTGTGTATCTGGGGAGTAGCTGTAGTAAAATCAAAGCTTTTATATCTGTTGTAGGAATGATTGTTTTAAAATGTTTATATTGGAATAGTATCAGTCATAGCTGTCACACAGTGGAGCATAAATGCTGAATCTCATGTTACATAACTAAATTAAATATATTTTATGCAGTGTGTTAGTAGGGATTCAATATATAACAAATAACAGTAGTTAGTGTTGTACATTTTAGCTTAATGATAGATTATTTACAATAAGCGCAGCCAGATCTATTAACCAAGATTTTCCTTCTCATTTATATTTTATTATATTAGTACCGTTTTTCTTCAGTTTTTATGTCTGCGGGCAGTAGTAGGAAGTTGCCACTAGATGTCACGGGTTGGCAAGTCTGTGGCTTATATGAAGAACATATTAAGCCAGCAATACTATATTCCATGCAGAAGGCTTTTAATATTTATATTGTTAAGATTTTTACCCTAGTTGTTCAAAATTTGTCCATAAGAAATTATATTTTAAAATGTCTCAGAAATTTCATAGGAAATTATTACAAGGACAGAGGCACAACAAACTAATGGGCACAGTATTTTTTCATATAAGGGGTAGCGTAAGCCACAAAAATTTGGGCTAGGCTTATAAATGCCTTAGGGCAGATAGCCTAGTATAAACCTATGAACCTATGAACCTATAAGTGCTTTAATAATGTAAAAATGATCATATTATGTCAACATATAAGATTCTTTGAATGTAAATGGGTTAAATAATCTCATGAAGAGAGGAAGTGTTAACAAGTGTCTTACTTTGCATAAGGCAGACATTGTCTTTCTTTAGGAAACACATCTACTATTGCAGGATTTGAACAGATTTTTGTTAAAAAACTATGTAGTGTTAGTTAGTTCACGGTTCAAACAAAAAAAAAAAAAAGAGAGAAGAGTTTAATTCTATGGAGGAAAAGCTTATGATTACCAGAGATCATATATTCTTACACAGACAAGGATGGTGTGTTAGGGTTAGTAGCAATTAAGTTAGGGAGAAGTTCTATACTCTGATTAACTCATATTGGTTACCCAGAAATGGTACAAAAACTCCAAAAGAAACATCTAGACACCATAACTTTGTACTCTCAAGGAGAGATTTTTTTCTAGCAGGTGATTTTAATTGTGTTCTATCTTCTGTTGACACCACAAATACCAAATCTTTTAAAAGTTCTCCTGTAGCAAGACATTTAAACAACTATGTTAATTCAAGGAATTTAAAAGATACATGTGATATAAAACTATCTTCTTCCCTAAATTTTTCTCACTAGTCTTACAGGTTTGGTACACAGACTAACACTGATAAAGTATTAGTAACCAGCTCAATGTTATCAAAAATAGAAGATGTACTGATTGTATCCTGCCCTTTATCAGATCACAATGCTATTACCTTTAAATTAACTTTTCATACTGATAGCCTAATCTTTTGTCAGAGAATCCCTGCTTACATTACAAAAATAAAGGGCTTTCAAGAATGGATCCTGACTGAAATAAAGCAATTCATTAAAGTAAATAATATTGGTGAGGTGTCAGACGTGATTTTGTGAGATACCTTAGAAGTGGTTATATATGGAAAAGTTAAAAGCTGGTACTTGTCTAAAAGAAAAGAGTGTGATAAGAGATTAACTGATATACAGAATGAAATAGATAATCTAAAATGTAACCTAATGATAAAGTAGCATTAGATAATATAAACTAAATAAGGAGTAACAAGACGTTTTACAAAACAAAATCGCCATTAGTTTGGAGAAAATTAAGCTATACTCATATTCAGTCAACTCTAAAATTTACGTAAAATCGCAATTAGAGCAAAATACCTAAATGAGAAAAGTCATATAAACACTATATATATATATATATATATATATATATATATATATATATATATATATATATATATATATATATAAAGAGAATAAGACGAATATGAGTATAGGATATGAAAAATACACTACAAAATTTTAAGAAGCACTATGAAAATATAAATACCTCTAATGCAAATATAAATGAAAACAGAATCATAGATAATTTTCTAAATTAAAATATTCAAATGAAATTATCTCATGACAATATTACTAAACTTGATAAAGCCTTCACTTTTAAAGAACTAAAGAATAAAATAAACAATCTAAAACAGTGGTGCTCAACCTTTTTATGGGGAGGCCACTACACAAATTCTTAATGCATCTGTGGGCCACCTCAAACCATAGTAAGTCGTTATCAGTTAACAATAGGTATAGGTGATTGGCATATCTACTTAAGACAGCAGTGATGAAATTGTCTGTTTTCTACATCAACTTTGCGTTAAACTTTATTCTGGCTTGCAGCTATGATTTATTACAAACTCTTGTAGAAAGTTACTACTGTTTACTGACTACAAGTTATAAACAACAAAGAATAGTTACTTCCACAGCTAAAATTAGAGGTGTGCACAACTGCAGTCAATTGGGTAAGTAAGTACATACAGGAAAGTGTGCATGACTGGAGTAAGGCATAGCATTTTTTCACTTTTTAAAAAAAAAATTTGGTTACTCTCTGGGGGCCGGATGGTGTTGCATTGAGGGCCAGATTTGGCCCTGGGGCAAGACATTGTCCACCACTGATCTAAAAACTAATAAAGCACCACGGTTGCATGGGTTAATACCTGAATTACATAAAATCTTACCAGATAATATACTAAAAATTCTGTTAAATACATTTCAAGAGGTTGAAGCATGTCCAATGTTCCACCTTCATGGAAATATTATTTTGTCTCTCCTATTTTAATACCTGACAAGGAACCCATCTCTTGTTCATCCTGCAGACCTATTTCTTTGTTAAATATAGACTATAATATCTTTGTGGCTATTATAGCTAACAGATTGAATGCTATTCTTTCTGAGTTAATGGACAATGATGAAACAGGGTTCATAAATATAGAAAAGTTCAAGATAATATATTAAGACTCTTTTATCTAATAGATATAGCAAACAAAAGAAAAAAAAATGAATTGTCCATAATACATTTTGATATAGATAAAGCTTTTGATTCTCTCAGCTTGACCTACTTATTTAAAGTATTACAAGAGTATAACTGTTCCTCAGAAGTTATAGAGTTAATCAAAAAGCTTTATGAAAACTCTACTGCCTTTGTTAAGATTGTTTTTTTTTTCCTATCTAGCCCTTTTAAAGTATTGAAAAGCACTTAGCAAGGTTGCCCTTTGTCCCCTCATTTTTTTTCTCTTGCCATAGAGCCATTTGCCAATCACATTAGAAATAATATAAACCTAATAGGTTATAAACTTACTAACAATTGATCTCCCAAGATCCAACATGTTGCTGATGATCTGCTACTGTCATGATATTGAAACTTCACTGGACTATTTAGTTAGTGCTCTAGATTTATTTGAAAACATATCAGGCTTAAAATCCAATCATAACAAAACTCAAACACTTTTTAATAAACAAGAAAGTTAAAACTAATTTAAGAACTTATAAAAACTTCAATTGGGATAATTCACTTATTAAATACTTAGGTCTCTTCATTGAATCTAATCTTAAGAAGGCAATTTTAGTTAATTATCAACATCTAATTAATTTAATTATAAATGTATCAGACAACTGGAATAAATTGCTTTCCTCATTTGAGGACAGGTTAACTTTGATTACAATGAAATGATAATACTACCTAAAATTCTGTTCATTGGTCAGTCATTAATTATCCCCCCACTTAAAATAACTATTAAAAAATAAATAATATATTACTCAAGCCCAGAATATCCCTACAATGGCACACTCCAAGTTGGGAAAAAGGTGGTATTGAATTTACTAACATTGAGTTATATATAAATGCAGTTATTATTAATACAGTACTTTTATGGATTAATAATCAGGCCATTTTTAAATCCCTTTTCTGCTGCTTAGGAGTCGCCTCAGTCCCTGCGTTGTGTGCATGCCACTCGGACAGACACCCAAAATAATACGGGTGGCCCTTCCTATCCATTGCTGTATACCATAATTCTGGATAGCGTCCTCTAGGATACCTGTGAAACCCTCCCTCCAATCAACAGGGACAACCTTTTTCCCAGGCTAGATACAGTCTTGGGCAAACACCCAAAATAATACGGGTGGCCCTTCCTATCCATTGCTGTATACCATAATTCCGGATAGCATCCAGTAAGATACCTGTGAAACCCTCCCTCCAATCAACAGGGACAACCTTTTTCCCAAGCTAGATATAGTGTAGGTGTTTTGCCTACTGTTTTCAGTTACTGTTCTACTGTATTTTGTCAGTTTTGTAACTTGCACACTTGCACGGACCTCCCCCTATTCCCAGACATTGTTCTCCATTTATTTATCTGCATTTCAGGTTAATGTGATGTGATTCCCAATTTGTGCCACTAGATGACAGTGCTGTGCTTTCTGTCTGGAGTTTTGTTTTCTTGCATCACTGAGTAAACTATCTCCTTCAACAGTACACTTAACTCAAAGTGACGGGAAATAAGCTAATTTCAAGCAATGCAAAAAACATAGCTGCATTGCCAAGCAAGTGCATTGCTTTCTACCTTTAACCCTTGTCTGCATAACAGCCTAGTCCCAAACCCTTGTTTCTTGCACACCTTTTCTGTTTCTTTCCTGCAGAAAACAGACTTACATTCTCGTGATAATTGAAAGCCCAGTGCTGATACTGATTGATTGTTTATTTCAGCACTTTGCCTCTCTCGGCTGGGCATGACGCAGTACAGATAGTAGCTAGGCTACTCCCCCCTCCCCTGTACACATGCCACTCCCTCCCCCCTCCTTTAGCCAACTAGAACTTATATTTAGAAGGCCACTATCGTGGCACCATTTTTAAATCCCTTTTCTGCTGCTTAGGATTCTCCTCGGTCCCCGCCTTGTGTGCATGCCAGTAAGTTTAAGCTCTCAATGTATATTTTGCTTATTCTATGCTTATGGGTATAATTTAAGGACTGTTTTAGTATTCTGCTGGTTATATTGTTTTTCTCATTCGCTATTACACTGTGTTCCAATATTAGTGGAATTGCAATATTGTGTGAACATTACATACATACTGTGATAATTAACATTACTCTCACTTATCTTAAATCTCTTAGCTGCTAAAACAGGTTTTGTTTCAGCCTAGGTTACTACTACTTGTTATTTTAATTTAGGTGCGCACTACATGTTTCCTGTGCTTTTAGACCCATTTCCCCTTCCCTTGGAGCTTTTCTCCACTTGTATGGGAGGATGCAATTCAGTTGCTGTACTGTATGTACTTGTAATTGTATTACAAAACTGGCTATTTAATGATGCGGTGGCTTTGTCTACTAACTCTACTGTTCTTCCCTCCTACCTACTTGTTCTACAGTAGTTATTATATTTTTATTACTAGTGTACCTTTCTCTGCTCCCCTTCTAGTCCACTATACTTTCAATCTACTCTGTCCCCTACACATTCCTTCCTTCAGTTCCAACTCCTCTCTGTGCTCCTTCTGTCTGCCTCCATTTCTGATGTAGTAGTTTCATCTTCTCTCTCTTCTTTTACAGCTTGGAAAAACACCCAAAATAATACGGGCAACCCTTCCTATCCATTGCTGTATACCATAATTCTGGATAGTGTCCTCTAAGATATCTGTGAAACCCTCCCTCCGATCAACAGGGTCAACCTTTTTCCCAAGCTAGATACAGTGTAGGTGTTTTGCCTACTGTTTTCAGTTACTGTTCTACTGTATTTTGTCAGTTTTGTGGCTTGCACACTCGCACTGACCTCCCCCTATTCCCGGACATTGTTCTCCATTTATTTATCTGCATTTCAGGTTAATGTGATGCAATTCCTCATTTGTGCCACTAGATGGCAGTGCATCACTGAGAAAACTATCTCCTTCAACAGTACACTTAACTCAAAGTTACGGGAAATAAGCTAATTGAAAGCAATACAAAAAACATAGCTGCATTGCCAAGCAAGTGCATTGATTTCTGCCTTTAACCCTTGTCTGCACAACAGCCTAGTCCCAAACCCTTGTTTTTTGCCCACCTTTTCTGTTTCTTTCCTGCTGAAAATTGGGTTACATTCTCCTGATAACTGAAAGCCCAGTGCTGATACTGATTGCTATAACAGATCATTTTTCCAGTCCTCTGCTGGGGTAGCTCTGCCCACTCTGTTCACCCTGCAGGCTCACTCCGCTCCCCTACCCTGGCCCCAGTTCCTACCCATCCCCACTACTCCTACTTTTCCCTATTCCTTCCCATTTCACAGCTCTACCTACCTACTACAAATCTTCACCCATTCAAACTACCTTAACTCTTGCCATGCTCCCTTTACTGTTCCTAACCCTCCGCACTCCCTTTACCCTTCTACTACTCTTAACTCATTTGTACTATGCCAGCTCCTATACCTCCAACCTACCACTACTCTCTACACCTTCCCATACTTCCTCACAAAACCATTTCTACCCTCACACAAATATTCATTTCCACTCCATCTCTTACTCTCTGTTTCAGCCCAACCCTCTTCACCTTTTTAATCTTAAAATTATTTCCACTACAGCTAAAACACCTACTCCCAAACCAATACTAGACCATCCAGAATGCTTAAAATATAAACCAAAACACACAAAAATAGCTTTCTTCAATGTCCTTTTCTTAGCTGGAGACATTAACCCCAACCCCGGACCTAATTCACCTACAAATAACAACTACCCTTCCCATCTATCTAACCTTTCTGCCCCCTATAAAACTCTCAATTTTTTTACAATCCATGCCCAGAGCCTCAACAACAAAATACATCACTTCCAAGCATGGCTAAGTCACAACCAACCTGACATTTTAGCCATCGCTGAAACATGGCTCAAACCCAGACATCCCAACCGTCTCGAATACACATTTTCTACTGAGTTTTGGGGTCCAAATGACGGTGTGCCTTGATTCCTGAGTGGCACCACTTAATTTCCGATTTCTTTGCTTTTTTTTTTTTTTCACGCTGTCAGAGCTGACATCATCATGTGCGCGATGACGTCAGCTCCATCAGCACTACCAGCCAGTCAGAATTGAGCTCAAGGAGCTCACGTCATCATTTCCAGCTGGCTACGTGTAGGCAGGAAGTGCTTTGCTATTTGAAAGGAACTGAACTTGCTGCAGAGAGTGCAGGCTTTGCTGCCATTTCGGACAGAAATGAGCACGGGACTTTGCTTCTGCTTATATGCTTGCTTTTGTTTCATTGCTTTAGGGACTTGTTGCACTGCTATGCTGACTTTGCCGAGGCCCAAGAGGAACTTTGTTGCCATGAGACGAATGCTGGCTTTGCTGAGAGAGGGACTTTGTTGCTGCTGTGCGACGAATGCTGGCTTTGCTGAGAGAGAAACTTTTTTGCTGCCGTGCTGACTTTGCCGAGAGAGGGATGTTGTTGCTGCTTATGCTGCCAGTAAGGGTGTGTGTGTGTGTGTGTGTGTGTGTGTGTGTGTGTGTGTGTGTGTGTGTGTGTGTGTGTGTGTGTGTGTGTGTGTGTGTGTGTGTGTGTGTGTGTGTGTGTGTGTGCACACATATGTATGTATGTCTGTATGTATTTGTGCGTATGTGTGAAGGGTGGTGAAGACTATTTCATTTGTCCTTGAGTTTGCAAATTGTCTCTGATTTTTTTTTTTTTTTTGCCTCATATTTTGGTCTGTTCTTCATGAAGTGAGTGAGAATCGCAGTTACTAAGTAATGGACACCTGAGTTTCAGACTTAGTAGCCTTTAGGAAAAAACACACTAATGCAAAATCTGTTATTTTAGCAAGTTTCTAATTATATAAAGACAATAGCTCTTCCTGATTTTGTCTTTCATCCACCATTATATTTTTGGTTTTCTCCTTGATTTTTGAGCTACAAGGTTGAAGTGTGTGAGTGTGTGCATGAGGAAAGTGCAGTGGACTACATACTGTATTCTGACAGTGTGGCACTTATTTATGTATTTATTCAGTCATTTGGATTGCAGTCAAATATCAGAGATGTACAATCACAGTTGTACAAGTACTTAAAATTTGATTGCAATCAAATGTCTGAGATGTACAGTCAAAGTTGTTCAAGTGCTTAAAATAAATTACTGTGGTCAGTTCTTACTAGTTTTATTTTATTACATCTGAAATCTGAGGTATAGATAGTCAATAAATCTGGCTTAAATTGCTGGATTAAGGGGATGATTGCAGTTGAAGGTGATTGAAACTGTTATCATTTGTTCAAATTACTCAGTTAGAATTATTCTGCCTTTGCAGAAGTAGTTTGTATTTGTGTGAAGCTAGCTGGGATAGTATCTATTTTTAACACAAGCAGATATCCTTATTGTGCACAATTAGTAAAGTGGTTATAATTGTTGAGTACAGTGATTATCTCTTATGAAAATGACTGTTTGTGTGTCTGTGTGAAAATGCCCCCAATGTAATGCACCTGGTGGCTAGAGGTGTTTAGGCTCAAACCCTGTACCTTTGGTTCAGGGTAAAAAGAGCCTAAAGTCCCTAGCCACCACTATTTCTCAGTGTTGCCCAGATTTTTTTTTCTGCTAAGAGTTGAGAGCTATGTTGACAACAGAATTTGTATTCCCCCATTATTGGCTTTGTTGTTTGTCCAGGTCTTTTGTGCTAACTGATCACAGCTATGGTGAGTGAGAAGTCAGTTGTATTTACTACTTCCCCCATTATTGGCTTTGTTGTTTGTCCAGGTTTTTTGTGCTAAGAGGCTGACAGCTATGGTGAGAAGTGAGAACTGAATTCACTAAATGAATGCCATTAAGTTTGTCTTCCTATTGTTTAACCTGCTGAATTAGCATAGTGGTATGTTGCACTGTCTGTAGTGTATAGTGTTCTGGGTTCAAGACTTGCCAGTAACATGCATGGTGGTAACACAACATTTTATTCTAGCAACTTTCCAAAAGTATACAAGCAATGTTTAAAATGTGTCCCTGGTTTTTGACCTTTTGCTCCCCCCAAAAAACCTGAAATTGAAAATAAGTGCGAGAAGCTGTGCAAGATGCCTATGGCTTACACTACTGTCATTCTGTTTATAGTTTGGGTGTGGAAGTAGACCTTTATGAAAGAAATGTTCTGAATTGGGCAATTTTGTAATTATTGGTTCATGCATTTTCTTTCATTGCCTGCAGTACAGCCTACTGGAAAAATGTTCATTCAAACAATAAATTTAAAATGTGCTCTGTCTAACAAGTGTGCTGTATTATACAAGAAATATAACTTAATAAAGTCAGGAAGGTGTCTCAAAGAAAAGAACACATGTATGTTTCTTGTTTTGTGTGCAAGGGGCCAATGATTTGAAAACAGCCCAAAGGTAATCTTTATCCACCACTGGCCAGATGCATTTTCTTTGTATGTGGTGCAGGTTTCAATGCTATTTCAATTAATGTGAGTTTCAAGGGCAGAAAAGTTTTAATGCCAAGTCTATTTTCATTGTGAGACAGTATTGCTTTGTTTATCAGATGTCTGTTAGTGTTTGTGCATTGATGTGCTGCAAAATGTACAAATAAAATCCAAATAATCATTGTAGAAGTAAAGCAGTATGCACACATTAGTATTTATGGTAAATGGAAGCTGCGGTGGTGCAGTGGTAGCATTGTCCCCTCATAGCAAGAGGTTCTCCCGTTCAATTCTCGGCTGGAGTGCCTTCTGTGTGAAGTCTGCATGTCTTCCCTGTGGTTGAGTGGTGTTCGTAAGACATGCATGAATGGGCATGCCTTCGTTGAAGGTTGGGTGCTGGGCTGGCACCTTGGCACCATAAAAATAGACTGCCAGTCATTAGCGGACCAGAGTTCTGCTGTGGCGACCCCTTACCGGGAAAAGCAAAAAGCAAAACGAAAGTGTTTATGGTAAATGGGGCAAAATAGCCAGGCAATGGGACATTTGAATGGCTGTAGGGGGACTCTGGTGCCATATTTTGGTTGTCTGTTCTTCAGTTTGTGTTCGAAAGTTGGTATCCCACAATTTCATTGGAGTGGGTGGGGTTACATAATTATGTATGCAAATTATATGTTAATCAGCGTACAGATTTGTACCTATTTTTCATGGCCCTTGTCCAGATTTTTGATGTTTCCAGGTTGAGAGGTATGCTCAAACCCCACATCTCTGACTCTGAAATCCTACCCAGCGGATTTCATGCTCTCAGATGTGACCGCTTAAACAAAAAAGGCGGCGGCATTGCCTTAATCTATTAAAACTTACTCACCTTAATATCTTTACCAAATCCTATTCTCCAAATTGCTATTGCAGAACTAATAGTAGGTCTATTAAAAATGAATAATCATAAAAGCCTCTGTCTTATCAGCCTTTATATCCCTCCCAGAAAAAACACCTCAACCCTAGAAGACATACTCCTATGGGCCTCTACTGAAATTAACCATGAAACTTACATACTAGGCGATGTAACATCAACTGGAATAAAATCAACTGTCCCACACCCTCCATATCTATTAACCTCTTTAACTTCATTGAAGTAACCCACTCCATCACCAAAACCAATAATATAAATCCAACAACACACAGAACTTCAGGGATCATAAACAATGTAGAAGAAAAGCAGCTTCTGTTCAGTTCAGTTCGTAGAATCAAGATGCTTTGTTTGGTAAGCGCTTTCATGGGAATAGGTTCATAAGTAGGTACTAGGCTATTGGCCCTAGGGCCTATATAAGCCTAGCCAAAAATGTACCCTGGATTTTGCCACCCAAGAAAATTATTTTCCTGTGCCCCTGTTGAGCAGAGCCACAGAAGTGATCCCTTGGGTGAATTTCCTATTTCCCATCCAGTCATCAAGATTTTTCTTGAAGAGTGCTAATGAGGAGCTCTGTTTGCATATACAGGTGGTCTGCTCCAGAGTATGGGAAGTCTCTGGGACAGGAATCTATCCCTCCAGCATGTTCTGTTTATTGTGGTGACAAGGTTTAGGTCCCTAGAGCATGTAGCTCGGAGGGACTGGGATTTCTTTAAGTGGAGCATGTCCAACAGCTCTGGGTTTGACATAACTTTGTATGTTAGGCAGAGATCGCCTCTGAGTAGGTGATATGAGACGGAGCAAAGCTGGAGTTTTTTGAGACGGTCTGCGTAGGACATCTGTTTGAAGCCAGTAATCCTCTTTGTGAAATATTTCTGTGGCCTTTCCAGTTGTTGTAGATGTCTTGTGAGGTACATACCAAAACAGGCGCTGTACTCTATAATGGGTCTAATGAGTGATGAGTAGAGGGGAACAATGACCTCTTTTTTTCTGGATGAGAAACCTTTTGTGATGAGGTGAGCCACGTAGAAGGACTGCCTGACCACTGTGGTGATGTGATTATCAAAGGAGGGACTACTGTCCACCTGTGTCTCAAGGTCTCTTATCACATTTTCGGCATTAAGTAGACTACCAGCTATGTGGTAGTTCATGGGTACAGAGTTTTTACCAACGGGGATGACAATACACTTTTTGGCATTAAGCTTCAGGCCATGGCTTTGACACCAGGCATCTGTCTCAGTGAGGATCTTTTGTAGTATGTCCACATCGTTAGGAGTTTTGATTATGGCTCCTAGTTTGCAGTCATCTGCAAACTTTGTTAGCCAAAGACCATCAGTGTTAGCCTGTACTTCAGAGAAGTAGATACCAAACAGGAGAGGACCCAGGACTGAACCCTGTGGTTCTCCACTTGTCACTGGTCTGAAGTCGGATTTGGAGTCTGCTACTTTCACAGTGTGGGTTCTGTCCATGAGCCAGTTGGCAACCCATCTTGTGACATAGGGATTTATACCTAGTTTAGTGAGCTTATCTATAATTCCAGAGTGGGGGATGGTGTTGAAAGCCTTGGTGAGATCTAGATAAGCTGTGTGAACCACCTTACCCTCATCTATGGCTTTGGTGACTGCTTCAAAGAAGTCAATCAGGTTTAGGAGACATGATCTGCCTTTTACAAATCTGAACTGGGTAGGGTCCAGAGTTTGGAGATTACCAATGTCTTTGTTTATGAGTTCCATGATGATACATTCCATAGCCTTGCAGACCATGCTCGTCAGGCTAATGGGGCGGTAGTTCCTGGGGTCCGTCATGGCTCCCCCTTTGTAGAGTGGGATAACCGTCATGGTGCGCCATTCAGTGGGTACAAAGCCTGAGGTGAGGCTATGATTGAACATGGTACTTAGGTAGGGTGCCAGTTCATTCTGTAGTACATGTAGAATGCAGCCTGGGATATTGTCAGGTCCCATGGATGCTGTGTTCTTGGCTTTGGAGAGTGTGTTTTTACCTGTGCAGCTATGATTACAGGAACTTTGCATTCTTCTGGTATAGAGATGGGCCCTCTAGGGGGTGAGAGGGGGGTAAAGTTAGCACTGAACCTATCTGCCAGGATGTTGGCAATATCAGTTGGTTCTGTATATTTAGTGCCATTGTGCTGTAACTCAGAGCAGATCTGAGTGTTGCCATTGAGATTCTTGACATAGCTATAGAATGCTTTGTGGTTGTCTTTAGAGTCAGTGGCAAATTTGTTTTTGTAACTAGCTTTGGAGGATTTTATGAGGGATCTCAGTTTCTTACTGAAGTTGATCAGGGAGTTCTTCCAGTCATGGGATTTTACTCTTTTTTGCAACAGTTTTTTTCTTCTGTTGTAGAGTTTGTTTATGGCAGAGGACCACCAGATTGGCTTCCTTTTTTGGAGGATAGCATCTTGGTTCTATTAGGGATAGCATGATCTATGCCCTCATGTAAGTGCTTATAAAGTGCATTTGTGTAGGATTCATCAGTCATACCTCTATTGTCCATCTGCATGGGTGTCGTGAAGTTTGCCACTTCTATCTTAAGAAGTGTGAAGTTGGCTTTGGAGAAGTTTTTTACGGTGGTTTCCCTAATTGGGGGTGGGGGCGGGATGTGGATGTCTAGGGTGATTAGCTTGTGGTCGGATCTGACCAATGAGGAATTGACCTCTGGTGTGGAACACCAGTTGCCCATGTTGGTAATGATCAGGTCTAGGATATTGCTGCTCCTGGTGGGGGTGTGAATAAGTTGATCCAAGGCATTGGAATTTAGGAATTCCAGAAAACGTTGAGCAAAAGAGTTGGTACATGAGTAGTTTTCCCAGTTAATGGTGGGGTAGTTGAAATCACCCATTATTAGGGTGTTGGGTTGCACCATAATACTTTTCAGTGTATCAAGAAATGGGGAGTGGGAATCCTGGAGCATGGTGGGGGGTCTGTAGCAAGCTACAATTTGGATTGCGGTCTTGCCCAGAGTTAGTTGCACTTGGATAATCTCAGATGCATTATGCTTGCAACTAGCCTGGAGGTGTGGATATCCTTAATAAATATGGACACGCCTCCACCTTTAGTGCTTCATTCTGGGTTAGGTGGCCGAAAGGTGTGGTATGAATTATAGCCTGGTAATGCAGGGGTGCTCTCTGGAGCTTTGAACCAGGTCTCTGTCACTGTACAGATGTCGATGATCTCCACTTTAAGGAGTGCCTCGAGTGAGTGCATTTTTAGGTTTAGACTTCTAGCATTGAGTAGCATTAATCTCAGATTTTGCTTATGGTGGTGAATTTGTCATTTGAACCTTGCCTAAAAAAGGCACAATAGGGGGGGCAAGAGCCTTAGCCAGTATCCGGAATCCCAAGGGCAACAGGTGCAGGCCATCTCTGGCAAAGCATCGTGGTCTGTCGATCATGTCGTCCCAAGCAGACAAATACTGGATCCCCTTAAAATGACACCAGAAGCTTAGCCAATTGTTGAAGTCAATCATTTTGTCCTTGTACTGTGGTATCATTCTGGGTGATGGCAGGATGCTTCTCAGGGCTAGGGTCATACCTGCCTGGGCTACAAGATCGGAGAGCTCCTCCATGTCACTTTTCATGTAGTCCAGGGAGGAACGTCTCAGGTCATTCACACCAACATGGACAATGACAGTGTCATATTTGTACTTGTTCTGGAGTGACCTGAGTGTGTGTGTTATGTGGCGGATCCTGGCACCTGACAGGCAGCTGACAGTAACTTTCTCCTTGTTTAGCCTGGTGAGTGGAACATCAGTGTGCCTAACTATAGAGTCACCTATGACTAGAGTGTTGGGTACGTTGTTATGCCTTATGGGCTGTGGTTGAGTGGCACACTGAGTTTGTGGGCTATGTGTCATTTGGGTTGTGTTGGAGGGTGGAGTTTGCTTGCGTTTATGCTTTTGAGGTCCCTGATGCTTGGGCACGTTTTTATTGAGAGCCTCTGTGAATGTAGGTGTGTGTTTTGGTGGTGTAGGTTTTGAGTGACTATGTGATGAGTGTGGTGTGGTGCAAGTGTTTACCTTTTCCTCTTGACTATCTAGTCCAGTCTTGGGTGAAGAGAGCTTTGCTTCCAGTATGGCTATATAAGTGCCTCTCTCACAGATTGTAGTGTTGGGTGGTACGAGGAGAGGGTTGTCTGTGTACATGAGGCAATTACTGCATTGCCTCAAGATGCCCAGATTCATCAGGTAGACAGGAGAAATCACCTGGAGCTGACCCTTAGACATGCCTGGATAGGTGCTTATTTAAATACTAAAAACTGCTTTCCTCTAGACAAGTGAGGAACATTGAGTGCTGTAGTAATTTGCAGCTTATTTAGTGCTTACAATGAGTTCTGAACAAGTGCTGAGTTCAAAGAAACAGATTTGAGTGCTGAAACTAGAAAACTGGCTAATTCTAAGAAACAAAATTAAGCTAGAAGGCTTCCCTCCAACACAGAAAGGCTTGTTGGCCCTGAAGCCTACAAACAGTCTAGACCACTTACAGGAAAGGCAGGAAACAAGCTTATTTTTTTTTCTTTCCCAGATGCTCTCTTTGTATACAGTAGGAGTGCCTGAAATCAGAATATGATCTCACTACACTCAGTTGAGTGAGCAAATGAGATGGGCCCAGAAGGAGTATCCAAACACAAATTTACAAGAGGGGCGGGCAGTTTCAAAGCCACCAAGATTAACACCAAAACAAAAACAGGAAATGTCCAGTTCAGTTAATATTCAATGCAACACAAATAAATCAATTAAAATGCTGTATTATTTGAAAAAAGTGCAGATAAAAGGTGTTTAAATTCTCTTATATGTCCAGTTGAATACAGCTAGATCTTAGCTGGCCAAAGCTGAGGTTTTAAGCAGAAAATATTCCAAAATGTGCCACTTAAATAGGCAGTGACAGGATATCAATGAATGAGACTACCCTCGCCTGCAATTACTAACAGGCAATAAAATTCTAGCAAGCACTAACTGAAAAAACAGAGTCAAAACTTCCAGTTCAGTTAATATTCAATGCAACACAAATAAATCCATTCAAATGCTGTATTATTTGAAAAAAATGCAGATAAAAGGTACTTAAATTCTCTTATACATCCAGTTGAATACAGCTAGATCTTAGCTGGCCAAAGCTGAGGTTTTCCCACTTCTTCAGACCATTCAATAAAATACATTAAAAACCATTCCATTTATATAGTGAACCTTAATTGGTTTCAATCAAATCATGACTACACCATTTTCCTGTCTTAAAGCAATAAACATACCCTAATATATTCTTATTAAAACTTCATTCATATAACCCCCCTCTCTAAGTGCATATACAAAAAAAGAAAAACATGTTTAAAACACATATATAAACTACATACAGGTACAGATACATCTATCATTTCTCACTTTCTGTAGAATATCTTTTATTGTCACAGACTCATGATAGTCCCAATATGATATACACAAATGTATGTCAGGTCATATATAAAAAATATAAATATATAAATTAGGTCTATATATGCCATGTAGATGCTACTAAAATCTGCACTAGCAATAAAAATGCACATTAACAATAAAATACATAATAACCGTTGGAATAAAAATAGGAAAAAAATACATCCTATTATTTATGAATACTCCTAGTCTTCAAAATAGGCTTCGGGGAACTCTGTCATTTAGATCACTGCCCCTGTCAGCCTGTAATCGAATGATCCATCTCGCTTCTTAAGTCTCTGTCCTGTTACTGATATCCCCCTTCTCTCATTCTCCTTCACTATTTCTATGACCATGAACTTAAAGGAATGATTTTCTCCCTTTTCCAGTGTATGTCTGGCTAAAGCATTGGTTTTATCCCTGTTCCTAATACCCAAAAGGTGTTCTCTTATCCTATATCTAAATTCTCTTGTTTGTTTTTCCTACATAGTATCCTGAACACTGGCCACAAACTGCTAAATATACAACATTTTTAGTGCAGCAATTGGCTGTAACTTTAAACATGTATTCCTTACCTATATTGGGATGTTTAAATTTATTAGTTGTATATATCCATCCACATTGATTAGAATTTTTACATGATATAGTTCCTTGATATTCCCCCATGGATCTATCCGTTTTGGGTCCATAACAAAGTAACCTTTTCAGGAATTTCTTGTTCTTGTATAGGAAACTAGGTTCATCCCCTACAATTTCCCTAATTCAGGGTTCATGTGTCTGTACTGGCCAGTATTTCCTTACCACACCTTGCATAACTTTAACATTACTTATGTAACCAGTAGATACTTTCACTTTATTCAAGGAAGAATTATTAAATTCTGATATTATCTCCTCTCTATGTGAGAAGTATGGTTTCCCAGTTGTATTTCTCAGTGTCTGAATTTCATTAACTGTGCCTCTAATATCATTTTCCTTATAAACTCTATTTTTGAACATTATACAAAGGTCATTTACTTCCTCATGAAATGTGTCTTCCTCTGCTGTCAATCTGGATATTCTTAAGGCCTGCCCTTTCACTACATTCTTAAATATGTGTTGGGGATGCATGCTGTTTCTATGTACAAATGTGTTCCTGTGGCAACTTTTCCTATAAACCTTTGTGGACCATTCCCCTCTTGGGTCCCTATATATCCTAACATCAAGAAAATCAATGCTATTGTATGAAAATTTCAATTTGAATTTTAGGAAAGAAGTTCTATTATTCAACTCATCATAGAAAGCTAATAATTCCTGTAGGGACCCCTTCCAAAGCAGAAAAAGGTAATCTACAAAGTGTTTATAAAAAATGACTTGTTGCCATCTTTCTTTTGTCACATACTTTTGTGACTTTCACTCTGCCATTCCAAACACTAAAGTCATTCAATATGCAGACGCCTCAACTCTTGTCTGCTCTGCCATTAACCGCAATGAACGTCTAATTAAGACCCAAACCGCCTTCTTAACTACTGAGATTTAGATGCACCAAAATCACCTTTCTCTCAATGCAAACAAATCTAAAATACTAATATTCCCGCCATCAAAATCTTTCTCTTATGACAAAAAAGTTCCTTCCAAGTCCTCAGCCAATGCATCTCTTCTGTTGAGGTTGTTCCCTTCGCCGAATTACTCAGCATAATTATAGATGAACACCTCAAGTCTGACATCCACATTCAGCAAAATATAAAGAAAACGCACCAAAAACTGGGTATGCTATACAGGAACAACCGCTTCCTCTCCTCCTCTACTAGGCATACTCTGGCCTCTACTTACCTCCTTCTCTGTATATTGTACGGTGCCCCTCTATTAACCATCACTTCCAAACTCGAAAACTGTTGTAACAAAATTTCCAAATTTGCCACCAAAGGCAAATATTCCGCCCATCACTGTATTACCATCCAGTCTCTAAATTGGTTAGAACTCACAAATCACCTGGACTGCCTCCAGCTTACAACAGCTCATAGGCTAATATTTAATCCAACCAAATGCCCCACACTGACAAACATCATTCCCCTTTATACCCCAAATAGAAATCTCAGATCTGAACAACATTTAATTACTGTCCACAAACCTAAATGTCCTGCTGGACAACTTCTCCTCTCCTTCTCCCTAGATAAAAAATGGAATTCTGTCCCATCCACTCTAAGGACAATGTCAAACACAGACAACTTCAAAACAGCTTCACACCTACCTCTCTTCTAAATGGAAATATTATTGCATTCTCCCTACCTAGATCTCTTATAAGTAAAAGCCCTTGGGAGTTTATCCTCCTGTGTTCCTAAGCTCATTATAGCTTGCTATATCTTTCCATAGCTAAATCCCATATGATCTCTTGCATCATGTATATATTGTGGACTGTGTGAATAATTTCGTTAAAATGAATATGTATTTTATAATCCATAGGATAGTTTTGCTGTGGGCAAAACTGCTCATGCCTTGTATTGAATTTGATATGTATTTGTATATGTGCTTGTAACTTTTATTTTACTTGACTGTTATCTCATCTGTAACCTGTACTACGGAGCTTTTCCTCCCCAAGCCTCTACTGAAAATGGGCTTTCTGGGCCCAGTGGACTTCCTCGGTAATCAAACTGGAAATAAATAAATAAATAAATAAATAAATAAATAATTCATATATATCGTATTGGAAATCATTAAATGAAAATATATTATTAAATAATAATAAAACACTATTTGAACCTCTTATTCATATAGATAAGAATATCTTTATATGACTAAAGTATTTATACAAAATAACAAGCAAATATGGCATCTTTCTTTTTCATTAACCAGATATTATTGAATTTTAAAAGATTTATGTATTCCAACCACCTAATCAAAAACTTATTAATTTCCATATTTCCAATTGCTTTCACTAGTGAATGTTTAATTTTCTTAAATGTTAATAAAATGTTAGAATTTAAAAAGCATTTGTTATATTGCAATCAGTTTTTATCAACAAATAATATTCATACAGCTGATTATTTAATAGCTAGGTATAGTTTACAAAAACTGTAATATTCTTGATATCCAAATATGTAAAGAATTCTTTCAAAACAGAAGTATATTATCATTAGAAACACTTGACAAAAACATACCTAAAATTCTGGATACTATCTCCAGTATTAATAATGGCTCCCTAAAGGGTACCCCATTTATATCCATGATATATAAAACTATTAGAACTGATTTTAGCTTTACAGATGTCACTTACTTGAATTATCCCACTAAAATAAAAAAGAAGAATTTACAATAAACAACAAAAAGCTTTGTATGAAATCAGCAGGGAGGACCAGACTTTCTCCTTACTGAAGAATTTATACCTGGAATTTCTTACATAGAGGTTTCTTAACTCTACAAAGAATCACAAAAAATGTATAAAAAAGGATGACGTGAAATGCTGGCGATGTAAAGCATTAGATGCTGATTGGTTTCATATGATTATCGATTGTAAAATGGTATCTGCTTTTTGGAATGATTTTAGATATTTCTGTAAAGCTTTGTGGAATGACAACTGCAAAATCTCTGATTCTCTCATATTATTTAATGTGCCAGTTTTGGAAGTCATACCCAAGAATCAAGTGCATATATTATGGTCAATACTAGCAATAGCAAGGAAAGTTGTTACACACGTTATCACATTAGTATATAATTATCATATTTTTACTGCATATTTGGTGTATAATGATAAATGGGCATTGTTTTTGTTATTTATATTGTTCTATACATCCTTGTCACAGGTTTAAAGATATATGTTTGTAATAGGTTCATAGGTAGATACTAGGCTATCAGCGCTAGGGCCTATACAAGCCTAGCCGAAAAGATACCCTGGCTTTCACCACCCAAATAAATTATTGTCCTGTGCCCCTGTCAAGCAGAGCCACAGAGGTGATCCCCGGGGTGAATTTCCTATTTCCCATCCAATCATCAAGATTTTTCTGAGGAGCTTTGTTTGATATAGATAGATAGTTTGTTCCAGAGTATGGGAAGTCTCTGGGACAGGAATCTATCCCTCCAACATGTTCTGTTTATTCTGGTGACAAGGTTTAGGTCCCTAGAGCATATAGCTCAGATGGATTGGGATTTCTTTAAGTGGAGCATGTCCAACAGCTCTACGTTTGACATAGCTTTGTATGTTGGGCAGAGATCGCCTCTGAGTAGGCGATATGTGACGGAGTAAAGATGGAGTTTTTTGAGATGGTCTGCATAGGGCATCTGTTTGAGGCCAGTAATCCTCTTTGTGAGGTATTTCTGCGGCCTTTCCAGTTGTTGCAGATGTCTTGTGAGGTACATACCAAAAAGGACACTGTACTCTATAATGGGTCTAATGAGTGACGAGTAAAGGGGAACAATGACCTCTTTTTTCCTGGATGAGAAACCTTTTGTGATGAGGTGTGCCACGTAGAAGGATTTCCTGACTACTGTGGTGATATGATTACCAAAGAAGAGACTACTGTCCACCTGTGTCTCAAGGTCCCGTTCACACTTTCGGTGTTAAGTAGCCTACCACCTATGTGGTGTAGCTCATGGGTACAGAGTTTTTACCAAAGGGGATGACAATGCACTTTTTAGCATTGAGCTTGAGGCCATGGCTTTGACACCAGGCATCTGTCTCAGTGAGGCCCTTTTGTAGGATGTCCACATCGTTAGGAGTTTCAATTATGGCTCCTAGTTTGAGTCATCTGCAAACTTCATTAGCCAAAGACCTTCTGTTTTAGCCTGTACTACAGAAAAGTAGATTTATTTATTTATTTATTTCAGTTTGGTGACTGGGGAAGTCCACTGGGCCCAAGTGTGCCCGTTTTCAGTGGAGGCCCAGATACCAAACAGGAGAGGACCCAGGACTGAACCCTGTGGTACTCCACTTGTCACTGGTCTGAAGTCAGATTTGGAGTCTGCTACTTTCACAGTGTGGGTTCTGTCAGTGAGCCAATTGGTAACCCATCTTGTGGCATAGGGATTTATACCTAGTTTAGTGAGTTTATCTATATTTCCAGAGTGGGGGATGGTGTCAGAAGTCTTGGCAAGATCTAGATAGGCTGTGTGAACCACCTTACCCTCATCTACAGCTTTGGTGACTGCCTCAAAGAAGTCTATCAGGTTAGGAGACATGATCTGCCTTTTACAAACCTGAACTGGGTGGGGTCCAGAGTTTGGAGATTACCAATGTCTTTGTTTACAAGTTCCATGATGATACATTCCATGGCCTTGCAGACCAGGCTCATTAGGCTAATGGGACGATAGTTCCCAAGGTCCGTGGTGGCTCCCCCTTTGTGGAGTGGGATAACCATCACTGTGTGCCATTCAGTGGGCATAAAGCCTGTGGTGAGGCTATGACTGAACATGGTGCTTAGGTGAGGTGACAGTTCATTCTGTAGTTCATGTATAATGCAGCCTAGGATGTTGTTAGGTCCCATGGATGCTGTGTTCTTGGCTTTGGAGAGTGTGTTTTTTACCTGTGCAGCTGTGATTACAGGAACTTTGCATTCTTCTGGTATATAGATGGGCCCTTTAGGGGGTGAGAGGGAGGTAAAGTTAGCACTGAACCTATCTGCCAGGATGTTGGCAATATCAGTTGGTTCTGTATATTTAGTGCCATTGTGCTGTAACTCAGAACAGATCTGAGTGTTGCCATTGAGATTCTTGACATAGCTATAGAATGCTTTATGGTTACCTTTAGAATCAGTGGCAATTTTGTTTTCATAACTAGGTGCAGTGCAGTGTTTATTGGTTCAAGTTTATGTATTGAATGCTGATTGGTTGATTGTTGTTTAAATAAGGTTTTGTGTTGTAATGAAGCAGTCTGATGAAGTGTTTTTTTAATCGTGAAAGCACTTACTACCTTTATAATAAATGCTATTTTTAAGTTTAACTTTGGCCATGTTGGTTTGGTACCCTGTTTTTTTACTTTAAATACACTGTTCAGTACTAGGAGCTGAACCTTTGTCCGGGAACCTGCTTTTGTTCATTTGTGGTTTTAATTTTATGGTGTTGGTGACTGGAGCATGTCTGAGGGGATGTAATGTTGAATTGGACTATAATCGATAGACTTTTTTCTACCCCAAGAAAAGGATTTGCTAAATGCAGTTAGGTGCATATGAACTGATATTTGTTCGACTTATCCAACTGAGATTATTGTGGAAAGACTGGATGTTTTACATGAAAATGTTATTAACTATGAAAAGAGACTTCACGTCTTTAAAACTAAGAAGTTGCAGAGAGATATGAATGATTTTAGAAAGGGGAGTGTTTTTTCTTGGTCTAAAGAATGGACAGTTGACATCAATGATTTTAATGCAACAGAAACATCCTCACAATTAGCTGTGGCTTCAGTTACTATGGAAATGGAAACCATGCCTCTTAACACAGTTGTGTCGAGTGCAGGAACATCTAGTGCGAGTGCTCAAGTCACAGCAACTCCACTACAAGTAACAACCAACACCTCTTCGGCCGACAATCCAGTTGCTAATCCTGCTTCTTTTTCTTTAAAAGGAACCACTACCTATAAATGTAAAAGAATGATCCATGAGCAGAGCAAGAAAATGATGAGTTTGATGACATCAGAGTGTGGAGGAGTTACACTTAGGAACAAGAACACAGAACAGGCAATGAGCAGTCTGGTACTTAATTTGTCCTCAGTTACACTTACTCCAGCACAGGTTTCCCTTCTGAATAAAGAACTTTCCTATATTCCAGCGAGGAAATCTGATATGGTGGACATCTTAACAGACTTGAAAATGTTTGCTAGAAATTTGTCATTGAAAGTTGCAATTCCTTATACTAGCACTGATGTTAACCCTTTTAAGAAACCCACTGTTTTTCTACCACAAAACTCATCCAGCTGTAGAGACTTTTATAACAGTGTGAGAGAGGGAAATTAGAAGTGTGTTTGAACATGAATGAGTTTCTTGTTTGTATAATTTGAATGAAGCTGAACAAAGACCATTGTGTGAACTAAAGTGTATGTCTTCTACTGAGATCCGGACAGCCGATAAATGTGGCGGAATTGTAGTAATGGATAAGGCATTTTATTTTCAACAGATGTTGCAGCTATTGCATGATAATTCAACCTATTTATGAGTGTCTAGTATTTTTGTAAAAGGGGTTATAGATAAAGTTTCATTTTTTGTGTTTGATTTATTAATGTCTGGTATTTCTTTATTTATCTGACATTTGTTTACCGGGAAAGTTCAATTGGGTATGAGCCTATTTTCAGTGGAGACCTGGGGAGAAAATCTCCAGAGTACACATAAAGAGAATTAAATTGAACAATGGTTACAACTATTGAGACAATAAAGTAGCACAATATGTAAAATACAAAATAAACAAAATATAAAGGCAAGCAATAAAGTTGACCATACATTACATACAAGGTAGGAAGAGAGTTCCTAATGTACATGTTGTAAAATCCATATACTTTTTCTGGCAGGAGAACTAGTTAATAAATTTCAGTTAAATTCTGGGACAGAGAAAGATTAGTGTAAGAATATAAAGAAAGGACATTAGAATGTTAAGCAATTAAAGTGAGGTGAGGCTAGAAAGTAGGTAATGCAGGAGGAGAAGAAGGATACATCAAGAGAAAGCCTATTAAGAATGGGGAAGAAGGGGGGGTAGAAAAGAGTACTATGATGGCAAGGAGCATGGGCAGATCCAGTTATTGGTTAGATGTTCTTTCAGCCTAGACTTGAAGGAACAGTAGTGGGATGCAAGTCTGATTGCTTCTGGAATGCTATTCCATGATTTGGCAACACAGTGAGAGTACAGACTAATCCTGTTAGATCTTTGAGGTTTGTAAATAGATAGTAGATACCTGTGACAGGGGCGTAGGTCATGAGATGGAATATAGTGCTGTAGTAGTGATGATGTAGTTTGTGAAAATGAGAAGTTGTACAGTAATTTGTGAGTTAATGTTAGTTGATTAAAGGTGAGAAGGTGGGGTAGTTTGAGGCAATTTAGGGACTTGAGAGCAGAGCAATGGTGAGAGAGTAATGGGCCTGCCTTGTAGCAAATTTAGCTACTTTTTTATAACATTGACTAATATTTGCTTTGAGGGAAGAGTGAAGATTGGTTATGATAGGTGAAGCATATAGAAGGGAGGGTAAGAGATAGGTGGTGGCAAGGGTTACTCTTGTGGAGTTGGAGATGAATTTCATAGCGCTATACATCCAGTTTTTGATTAGTTTTTTTTTTATTATGTTGCTGCTATGTAGGTCAAACTTAAGATTGTTGTCAATAGTTGCACCTAACAGTTTTATATGTGACACCACATTAATTAAAGTATTGTTCCAATAGGTAATAGCAAAGTTAGACACAAGTGTTTTGGTAAAAATAGTAGAAGTGTAGTTTTATTTGGGTTACGAAGTAAATGGCTGCTGGTGAGGCAAGACTCAATGGAACTGAATGCTTCTTGTGTTAAACTCTGTAGATGAGAGAGTCCTGGCAGAGCAGATTCATGTAAAGTCATCAACATATTGAATTAGGTTGGCTTGTTTGCTGGCAGTATTAAGATGGTTAATAAAAATGTTAAGATAAGTGGATCTAGTATGGAATACAGTATCTGTCTGCCTGAGATGACATGACTGACAGACCTCGATGCTTTGCCACAGATGGCCTGCATCTGGCACACCTGGGCTTCTGGATACTGGCCCAAGGCTCTTATAGGTTCATAGGTAGGTACTAGGCTATAGGCCCAAGGGCCTACACAAGCCTAGCCAGTAAGGTTCCATATCTTACGCCACCCAAGAGAGTTATTTTCCTGTGCCACTGTCCAGCAGAGACACAGAAGTGATCCCCAGGGTGTATTTCCTATTTCCCATCCACACATCAAGATTTTTCTTGAAGAGTGCTAATGAAGAACTTTGCTTGACATAGGTGGGTAGCTTGTTCCAGAGTATAGGAAGTCTCTGGGATAGGAATCTATCCCTCCAGCATGTCCTGTTTATTGTGGTGACAAGGTTTAGGTCCCTAGAGCATGTAGCTTGGAGGGATTGGGATTTCTTCAGGTGTAGCATGTCCAACAGCTCTGGGTTTGACATAGCTTTATATGTTAGGCAGAGATCACCTTGGAGTAGGTGATATGCTATGGAGTAAAGTTGGAGTTTTTTGATGCGGTCAGTGTAGGGCATTTGTTTGAGGCCAGTAATCCTCTTTGTGAGGTACTTCTGTGGCTATTCCAGCTGCTGCAGATGTCTTGTGAGTTACATTCCAAAAGGGGCATTCTACTCTATAATGGGTCTAATGAGTGATGAGTAGAGGGGAACAATGACCTCTTTTTTCCTGGATGAGATCCCTTTTATGATGAGGTGTGCCATGTAGAAGGACTTCCTGATTACTGTGGCGATGTGACTATCAAAGGAGAGACTACTGTCCACCTGGGTCCCAAGGTCTCTTATCACGCATTTAATGTTAAGTAGATTGCTGCCTATGTGGTAGTTCATGGGTACAGAGGTTTTACCAAAGGGGATGACACTGCACATTTTGGCATTGAGCTTGAGGCCATGGCTCTGACACCAGGCATCTGTCTCAGATAGGCCCTTCTGTAGGATGTCCACATCATTTGGGGACTTGACTATGGCTCCTAGTTTGCAGTCATCTGTGAACTTCATTAGCCAGAGGCCTTCTGTGTTAGCCTGTACTTCAGAGAAGTAGATACCAAACAGGAGAGGTCCCAGGATGGAACCCTGTGGTACTCCACTTGTCACTGCTTTGAGGTCAGATTTGCAGTCTGCAACTTTTAAAGTGTGGGTTTTGTCAGTGAGCCAGTTGTCAACCCATCTTGTGACATAGGGATTTATACCTAGATTAGTGAGTTTAGCTATAATTCCAGAATGGGGGATGGTGTTGAAAGCCTTGGCGAGGTCAAGATAGGCTGTGTGAACCACCTTACCCTCATCCACGGCTTTGGTAACTGCCTCAAAGAAGTCGATCAGGTTCAGGAGGCATGATCTGCCTTTCACAAACCCGAACTGGGTGGGATCCAGAGTTTGGAGGTTACCAATGTCTTTGTTTATGAGTTCCATGATGATACGTTCCATGGCCTTGCAGATTAGGCTCGTCAGGCTAATAGGTCGATAGTTCCTGGGATCAGTGGTGGCTCCCCCTTTGTGGAGTGGGACAACTGTTGCTGTGCACCATTCAATGGGCACAAAGCCTGAAGTGAGGCTATTATTGAACATGGTGCTTAAGTGAGGAGCCAGTCATTCTGAAGTTCGTGTAAAACGCAGCCTGGGATGTTGTCCGGCCCCATGGATGCTGTGTTTTTGGCTTTAGAGAGTGCAGCTTTTACCTGCGTAGTTGTGATTACAGGGACTCTGCATTCTTCCTGTATAGATATTGGCCCTTTAGGGGTTGAGAGGGGGGTAAAGTTAGCACTGAACCTATCTGCCAGGATGTTGGCAATATCAGTTGGTTCTGTAATTTTCGTGCCTTTGTGCTGTAACTCAGAGCAGATCTGGGTGTTGCCATCTAGATTCTTGACATAGCTATAGAATGATTTGTGGTTGTCCTTGGATTTAGTGGTGATTTTGTTTTCGTAGCTAGCTTTGGAGGATCTTATAAGGGATCTCAGCTTCTTACTGAGGCTGACCAGGGAGCTCCTCCACTCATGGGATTTTACTCTCTTTTGCAACAGTTTCTTCCTTCTGTTGTACAGTTTGTTTATGGCAGGGAACCACCAGATTGGCTTCCTTTTTTTGGAAGATAGCATCTTGGTTCTGTTTGAGATAGCAAGATCCATGTACTCGTGTAAGTGCCTACAGAGTGCATTTGCATAGGATTCAGCAGTTGTAACTGTATTGTCCATCTGCATGGGTGTCATGATGTTCACCACTTCTGTCTTAAGAAGCATGAAGTTGGCTTTGGAGAAATGTTTTACTGTGGTTTCCTTAATGGGGGGTGGGGGTGGGATGTGGATATCAAGGGTGATAAGCTTATGGTCGGATCGGACCAACAAGGAGCTGACTTCAGGTGTGGAACACCGGTCACTCATATTGGTAATGACTAGGTCTAGGATATTGTTGCCCCTGGTGGGGGTGTGGATAAGTTGATCTAGGACATTGTAGTTTATGAATTCCAGAAAGCGTTGTGCTAAGGAGTTGATACATGAGTAGTTTTCCCAGTTAATGGTGGGGTAGTTGAAGTCGCCCATTATTGGGGTATTTGGTTGAACCATAATATTTTCCAGTAAATCAAGAAAAGAGGAATGGGAATCCTGGGGCATGGTGGGGGATCTGTAGCAAGCTACAATTTGGATTGCAGTTTTGCCCAGAGTTAGTTGCACTTGGATAACCTTGGATGCATTATGCTGAGCAACTAGCCTGGAGGTGTGGCATCCTTAATGAATATGGACACACCTCCGCCTTTGGTGTTTCGGTCCAGGTTACATGGCCAAAAAGTGTGTTATGAGTTATAGCCTGGAAGTGTAGGGATGCTCTCTGGAGCCTTGAATCAGGTCTCAGTCACTGCACAGATATTTATGTTCTCCATTTTAAGGAGTGCCTCGAGTGAGTGCATTTTGAGATTTAGATTTCTAGCATTGAGTAGCATTACCCTCAGTTTTTGCTTGCCTGTTCCTGTTATGGTGGTGAATTTGTTATTTGAACCCTGCCTAAAAAAGACACTGTAGGGGCAGCAAGAGCCTTAGCCAGTATCTAGAATCCCAGGGGCGACAGGTGCAGGCCATCTGTGGCAAAGCATCGTGATCTGTCGACCATGTCATCCCAAGCAGACAGATACTGGATCCCCTTAGAATGAAACCAGAAGCTTAGCCAATTGTTGAAGTCAATCATTTTGTCCTTGTACTGCAGTATCATTCTGGGCGATGGCAGAATGCTACTCAGGGCTAGGGTCATACCTGCCTGGGCTACAAGATCAAAGAGCTCTTTCATGTCTCTTTTCATGTAGTCCAGGAAGGTACATCTCAGGTCATTCACACCAACATGGACAATGACAGAGTCATATTTGTACTTGTTGTGGAGTGACCTGAGTGCATGGGTTATGTGGTGGATCCTGGCACCCGACAGGCAGCTGACAGTAACCTTCTCCTTGTTTAGCCTGATGAGTGGGACATCAGTGTGCCTGACTATAGAGTCACCTGTGACTAGTGTGTTGGGTACGTTGTTTTGTCTTATTGGCTGTGATTGAGTGGCACACTGAGTCTGTGGGCTATGTGTCATTTGGGTTGTGTTGGGGGATGGAGGCTGCTTGCGTTTCTGCTTTGAGGTCTCTGTTGCCTAGACAGATTATTATTGAGAGCCTCTGCAAATGTTTTTGTGTTACTATGTATGTATTTTGGTGGTGTAGATTTAGTGAGACTATGTGATGAGTGTGGTGTGGTGTAAATGTTTGCCACCCCTATAGTCCCTTTTTTAGGCAGTGTTCCAAAGATCAAATTACCACCATAGCAGCTACAAACAAATGCAATCTGAGGGTCATGCTGTTCAATGCTAGAAGTCTAAATCTCAAAATGCACTCACTCAAAGCACTCCTTAAAATGGAGTGCATCGACATTTGTGCCATTACCAGGCTATAACTCATTCCACACCTTTCGGCCCCCAAAACTTGGACCAAAGCTCGAAAGGTGGTGGTGTTTCTATATTCATAAAGGATGTGCACACCTCCAGACTAGTAGCATGACATAACACATCTGAGATACTTCAGGTGCAGCTAATACTGGGTAGGACACCAGTTCAGGTTGTAGCCTGCTATAGGTCCCCAACCATGTCCCAGGACTCATACTCCACATTCCTAAGCACCCTGGAGAATATTAGGGTCCAACCTAACAATCTCATACTGGGCAACTTCAACTACCCCTCCATTAACTGGGAAAACTACTCATGTACCAATACACTTGCTCAATGTTTCCTGGAGTTCATTAATTTCAATGCCCTGGACCAGCTCATTCTTACCCCAACTAGAAGTAACAACATCCTTGACCTGGTCATTACTAACATGGGTGACCGTTGCTCTACATCAACAGTCAACTCCAGGTCTATATTAGAACATCAAAGTTTCAGAACTTCGAATGTTCTAATATCGACACCTAATAAGCGAAAGCTGAAAATAGCAAAGTTTTAGATAACCAAATTCTTTCCTAGGGAAAGAATGTGGTTGTCCGTTCCTGTCACTTCGCTATTTTCAGCTCTGCGGTGGAAAGTTACGGTCGGGTTCAGGTAAGTGTGCGATTGTGTGGACATGAGGGTTAGGGTGGGATAGGTGAGTTAGGGTTAGGGCGCGGGTGAGGTGTGTGGGCTATAGTGACGGACCTTAGGGTTAGGGTTTGGGTTAAGGTAAGTGGGTAGATAGTGGTGTATGTACAGATTATTGTAGGTTTAGATGTAAGATTTTAGGTGTATGTGCATGGATTGCTGTTTGTTTGGTGTGTTTGTGTTGTGTGTATGTGTTTTGGAACAGTGAATTTTTTTCCTTGGAAAAAATTCGATGTTCTAAATTTTCGGTTTTATCGGTTTTCAGTTACTAGGTGTCGATATTAGAACATTCGAAGTTCTGAAACTTCGATGTTCTAATATAGACCCGTCAACTCATCCCTGGTGAGATCTGACCACAAACAAATCATCTTGGAAATCCACATCCCTCCCACCCCCACCCCCTGCAAATGTAACCACCATCAAAAACTTCTCCAGAGCTAACTTTGGGCTCCTAAAAGCTTAGGTGACTAACTTCATGGCATCCATGCAAATGGAGATCAGTTGCATGATCACCAAATCATACACCAATGCACTGTACAAACATGTACACAAATGCATGGATCTCACCATACCCAACAGAACCAAGACACTCTCCTCCAAAAAAAGGAAGCCAATCTGGTGGTCCCCTGCCATAAACATACTCTACAACAGAAACAGGAAACTGATGCAGAATAAGGTGAAGTCCCAAGACTGGAAAAACACCCTTATCAGCCTCAACAAAAACTTGAGATCAAGCATCAAATCCTCTAAAGCTAGCCATGAAAACAGAATTGCAATTGCAACAGATAGTAAAGATAACCACAAGGCCTTATATAGTTATGTAAAGAATCTCCATGTCAATACCCAGATTTGCTCTGACCTACTGCACAATGGTACCTCCTATACCAAGCCAACAGATATTACCAATATACTGGCCGACAGATTCAATGCCAACCTTACCCCTCTCTCCCCCCAAGGGACCAGTCACAATACCAGTAGATTGCCAGGCATCCAGTATTACTACTGCACAGGTTTAAAACAGCACTGTCCAAGGCCAAGAATACAGCTTCTATGGGACCTGAAAATATCCATAGCTGTGTTTTACATGAACTACAGAATGAACTGGTACCTCACCTGTGTGCCCTGTCCAATCACAGCCTCACCTCAGGCTTTGTCCATACTGAATGGTGCACTGCTACAGTCATGCCTCTCCACAAAGGAGGAGCGACTACAGACCCTGGTAGCTATCGCCCCATTCACCTGACAAGTCTCAAATGCAAAGCTATGGAACAAATTATCATGGACCTAATAAACAAGGATATAGGGAATCTCCAAACTCTGGATCCCACACGGTTTGGTTTTGTGAAGGGTAGAGCATGCCTGCTCAACTTGGTGAACTTCTTTGACTCAGTCACCAGAGTGTGAATGAAGGCAAGGTGGTTCATACACCCTACCTTGATATGGCCAAGGCCTTTGATACCATTCTCCACTCAGGAATCATAGAAAAACTCACTAAGCTAGGCATCATCCCCTATATCACTAGGTGGGTTGCAAACTGGCTCACAGGTAGAACCCACAGTGTGAAAGTAGCTGACTCCAAGTCAGACTGCCAACCAGTCACAAGTAGAGTCCCACAGGGTTTGGTCCTGGGTCCTCTCCTCTTTGGTATCTACTTCTCTGAAGTCCAGGCCAACACGAAGGGACTCTGGCTGACAAAGTTCACAGATGACTGCAAGTTGGGAGCTATTATTAAATCCCCGAGTGATGTTGACATCCTACAGAAAGACCTCACTGAGACCAACGACTGGTGTAAGAACCATGGCTTTAAGCTCAGTGCCAAAAAATGTGTCATCCCTTTTGGGAAAAACTCAGTTCTCATGAATTATCACATCGATGGTAGTCCACTGAACACAGAAGGCATTATAAGAGATCTGGGAACACAGGTTGACAGCAACCTCTCTTTTGACCACCACATTGCCACTATGGTCAGAAAGTCCTTCTATGTGGCACATCTCATTACTAAGGGTTTTGCATCCAGGAAGAAAGAGGTCATTGTCTCCCTCTACTCTTCCCTCATTAGGCCAATCATTGAGTACAATGCCCCATTTGGCATGTACCTCAATAAACACCTACAACAACTGGAGAGGCCGCAAAAGTACCTCACAAAGAGGATCCTAGGCATTAAACATTTGTCCTATGTGGACAGACTAAAAAACTCCAACTATTTTCTGTCTCATATCGCCTACTTAGAGGTGATCTCTACTTGACTTACAAAGCCATGTCTGACCCATCTCTGTTAGAAATGCTACATCTAAAGAAATCCCAATACCTCCGCACCACACACTCCAGAGACCTCAACCTCATTACCACAATCAAGAAAACATGATGGAGGGACAGGTTCATAACCCAGAGACTGCCCATGCTATGGAATAAACTTCCCATACATGTCAAGCAGAGCACCTCACTGGCCCTCTTCAATAAAAATCTTAATGAGTGGATGGGAAATAGAAAATTCACCCCAGGGGTCACTCTAGTGGCTTTATTCAACAGAGGCACTGGGAACTAAGGTCAGGTGGCATGATGCCAGAGTAATCCTATGGGCTAGGCTTGTAAAGGCCCCAGGGCCGTTAGCCTAGTACACACCTATGAACCCATGAACCTTGGAGTACCCCAGTGCTAACAGGTAAGTAAAGAGAGAAGTTAGAGTTCCATTTGACAGATTGATATTTGTTAGAGAGATAGCTTGTGAACCATTGTAAGGATGTTTTGGTCATGCCCAGAAAAAATAGCTGGGATAACAGTTGGGGGTGGGAGATAGTATCAAAGGCTTTGGATTAATCTAAGAACAGAGAAGAGACAAAGTTTCCTGAGTCACGAGCTTTGTTGACAGTGTCAGTAAAGGACAGTAGAGCAGTGATAGTGCTGTGTGCTGGTCTGAATCCATGTTGGGCGGGAGAGAAAAGATTATTGTCAAGGAGGTATTGAAGAAGCTGCTTATGGATACATTGTTCTAGAGTTTCTGATAGCGGTGAAAGAATAGCAATTGGCCTATAGTTAGATATTTCTGTGGATGTGCCACCTTTGTGGAGAGGAGGGATGAAGGATTTTTTCCACAGTGAGGGGACATAAGAGTCCTTGATGGATCTATTAATGATTATTGAGACAGTGTAGGCAATTGAGTCAGCAGACATTTTTAGAAATTCATTAGGAAGACTGCCTGAGCTTGTGCAGGAGGTGTTTGATAAAGGAAGTGGAAACTAGTTGAAGGGAAAATTTGAAGTGACAGGTAATAGGAGGCTGAGAGAGGGTAGAGGGAGATGGAAGGAATTTGTTAGTGATGGAAGCTATGCTATCAATGAGGCAACAGTTAAACTGAGTTGCTATGTCAGGGGAGGTACTAACACAGGATGGTTGGGGGGAGGACTGATTTCCTGGGTTTAGGATTTTTTGAGTGTGCCAGAAGGTTTTTGGACTGGATTTGTGTGGTCTTGTGTCTTTGTATAGAACTGTTTTTTGTCTAAATTAACCTGTTTCTTTACAAGGTTACACAATGCTTTGAAATGCTGTAAATTACTGAGTCTTATATTTTAGGTAAGTTGTCAAAGCTTTGTCTCTTTTTTGCATGAGTGATCTGATATAGACAGAAAGCCAAGGAGTATAGCTGGTTTTGACTCTCTTCCTTCTGGTGTGAGCTAAACTGTCTAAAATGTTTAGGAATGTAGAACTAAATTGTTCAACTGCATAATCTAGTGGCAAGTATTTAAGGAAGGACCATTTGATGGTGTTTAGTAAATTTGTAAAGGTCTGCTGGTCAAAGTTGAACAAGTTTCATACTGTCTTGTAGGTGTGTTGTCTACATGAATGTGAAACAAATCTAGTCATACAGATGGGGTGGTGAATACTAATAGAGGCTGGAAGTGTTTTGGACTGAGATAAATTGTTAGTATGGGAGACCAAAATCCAATCAATTATTGATCCGTTTTGGTTAGTGGCACTGGTAAAGGTTGGGTGAGTAATTTGTTGAGAAAATCCAAATAAGTTTATGCTATCTATGGGAAATTGTAAGTTAAGTTTCTGCCAGTCAATGTTGACATCACCTAATATTACTGTTTCTAGAGAGATATTTTGTGATACCCAAAAAGGTAACTTTCCAGAGTTGATAAGTTGTTGCCAGGGGGTATGTATAAAGCTATAATGCAGACACTTTTATTATTGTTTAATTTAAGGTAGGTGATCAATAGCTCGGCTTTGTCAAAGGAGGGTATGGATTGGTTGTGAGGGGTTAGGGAAATAGAAGCAGGTTATATTATTGCAACACCGCCTGTTTTTCTTTTAAGTCAGTCAGCTCTGAACATATTAAAGTCTAAGGAAGTACTTTAGTATCCTTTATGTGTGGTGTTAGCCAGGTTTCAGTGATTACTAGAATATCAGGAGATTGTGCAGTCATCCAAGCATGCAACTCAGAAATTTTGTTGTACATGCTATGTGCATTTACTGAGATAAATTTAAGCATATATTATATACTTGGAATATGGGTTGAAGATGTGGATTATGATGTGTTGGGACCAGGGTTAGGGTGGATGTCACCAGAGAGCTGGAGGAATTTCAAGATTATGTTGTAAAGACAGGATTTCATTCTGGTTAAACTGTCAGTACATGTAATGTTAAACAGGTACAGCTGCATCTGAAACAGTTTGGGTTTAAAGAATAGAATAACATCTGTGTGAAAGAGATGAGAAGTGACAGGTAGGGAGCAGTGATGTGTCTTATTGGTGTAAAGGGTAGTGTCTGATTTCTGAAGATTTGTTTAAATATTTTAATGTAGAATATCAATTTATTCTGGTTTTATACAGTCTTCCCAAAGTGCATAAGGACATTACCTGCCCACCTATGAGACCTGTAGTCTCAAGTAGAGGGTGGGCTATATTCAGAACCACTTTGTATCTTCATAGAAAAAACCTTACATCCTATATTAGATACTGTTAGCACTGTTTTGAGAGACACAATATCCTTCTTGCATGAGTTGTATAATAACATAACTAAACTGGACAGTTATTATAGGTTTGTGACTATGGATATTGGATCCCTTTTTACAGTTTTCCCCAATACATGAGGCATAGAAAATGTCAGGGAGTTTCTGACAAGAGACAATTCCTTTCTCAAGACAAGGTTAATTTAATTTGCACATTACTAGATATCATTTTAGAGAACAATGTGCTTGTCTTTGAGGAAGAGTTTTATCTCCAGAAAGTTGGTGTAGCTATGGGCACAGCTTGTGCAAATAGTTACGCCAACCTTGCTCTTGCACATTAAGAAGAGTCTTTTGTATTACATGACAACGTTTGCAAACATATATTATGATACACTTGTTTTGTGGATGATATATTTTTTCTATGGAATTAATATGTCGATTTACTTGGTGAATTTATAGATTACTTGCATATGACAACATCTTTTTTGAAATTCACATGTAAGTTTTCAAAAGATCAGATTGAGTTTTTGGATGTGACAGTCAACAGGACAGAATTGGGGTATTTACACACTAGTTTATATAGGAAGCCTAGTAGGAAGAATAGTCTCCTACGTGAAAACAGTATGCATCCTAGACACACATCTAGGAATGTCATGGGAGGACAGTTCCTAAGAATAATGAGAGTGCACAATGATGACACACAATTAGATGAAGCTATAAGGAAGCTTAAGTTTGATTTTTGGGCTAGAAACTATTCTGAGAAGGAAATAGACAGTTGTATTAGACAGCTGTCCTTGGATAGAGGAACTAAAGGTAAACCCTATTTTTCAGAATATGATGCAGTTAATAACAGAGAGCAGTCAGTTAATAGAAAATAATATCAGAGTTCCTTTAACTTATGCCCGTGATATAACTACATTTTGTGACATCATCAATAGGGATTGGAATACTCTGAGGGCCAATGATGAACTTAGAGACTTTTTAGATGATAGGCCCCATTCTTTTTAATAATTTGTCCCTCAAAAGACAACTGTGTTATAAATCTCAATAATTTAGACCATTGAGAGAATCACAGAGACATGGAACATATGTCCTGCAGGGATTGTTCTGCTTGTTGTTATAGTCATACAGCCTTTAGTTTCACACATTCATAATTATGAGTCATTGTAGAGTGCAAATTTTATGCAGAATGTAAGACTAAAAATGTTGTGTATTTTAGTTATTGTCAGGCATGCATTGCTTTCTATATCGGAAAGATGAATAGTTTATTCAAAGATCATATTATGGAACATATTAGGGATATAAGGAACGATAAAGAGAGTAGTGCTTTAGCTAGACATATGAGAGCTGAAGGAACACAACATAAGTTTGCATTTTTGTATTAGAAGTAATTAAAGAGAATATCAAGGGTGGGAATCTGAAGAACAAAACAGAAAAGGCAGAACAAAATGTATTTTAATGCAGATAAACCACCAGGACTTAATGAGATGGTTTCACTTAAACCTTTTGTATATGCTCGTATGTTATCATATTAGTATATAATTATTATTTTTTATTGTGTACTTGGTGTATGGCAGTATGACTGGTATAGGGAGAGAGAGCTAGCTGATATGATGGACCAAAGGAAGGTTGGTATATTGTGTGTGCAAGAGACCAGATGGAAGGGGAGCAAGGCTAGGTGTATCGGAGGCAGGTTCAAATTGTTTTATCATGGTGTGGATGGGAGGAGAAATGGCGTAGGCGTTATCCTGAAGGAACAGTATGCTAAGAGTGTTTTGGAGGTGAAAAGAGTGTCAGATAGAGTGATGTTTATGAAGCTGGAAATTGATGGTGTAATGATGAATGTTGTTAGTGCATATGCTCCACAAGTTGGGTGTGCGATGGATGAGAAAGAAAAATTTTGGAGTGAGTTGGATGAAGTGGTGATGGCTGTACCCAAGGGTGAGAGACTGGTGATTGGAGCAGATTTCAATGGGCATGTTGATGAAGGGAACAGAGGGGATGAGGAAGTGATGGGTAGGTATGGTGTTAAGAAAAGGAATGCAGAAGGTCAGATGGTAGTGGATTTTGCGAAAAGGATGGACATGGCTGTAATGAATACGTATTTTAACAAGAGGGAGGAGCATAGGGTGACATACAAGAGTGGAGGAAGATGAACACAGGTGGATTATATCTCATGTAGAAGGGCCAGTGTGAAGGAGATTGGAGACTGTAAAGTGGTGTCAGGGGAAAGTGTAGTTAGGCAGCATAGGATGGTGGTTTGTAGGATGACATTGGTGATCAAGAAGAGGAGGAGGACTGTGAGGGCTGCACCAAGGATCAAATGGGGGGAATTGAAAAAGGGTAATTGTGAGGTGGAGTTCAGGGAAGAGTTAAGACAGGCACTGGGTGGCAGTGAAGAGTTACCGAATAGCTGGGTAACTACAGCAGAGCTAGTAAGAGAGATGGCTAGAAAGGTGCTTGCTGTTACATCTGGAAAGAGGAAGGAGGACAAGGAGACCTGGTGGTGGAATGAAGAAGTACAGGAGAGTATACAGAGAAAGAGGTGGAAGAAGTGGGATTGTCAGAGAGATGAAGAAAGTAGACAAGAGTATAAGGAGATGAGGTGCATGGCAAAGAGAGAGGTGGTGAAGGCTAAGGATAAGGCATATGAAGAGTTGTATGAAAGGCCGGACACTAAGGAGGGAAAAAAGGACCTGTACCAATTGGCTAGACAGAGGAACCGAGCTAGTAAAGATGTGCAGCAGGTAAGGGTGATAAAGGATAATGAGGGAAACATACTCACAAGTGAGGAAAGTGTGTTGAGCAGATGGAAAGAGTACTTTGAGGGGCTGATGAATGATGAGAATGAGAGGGAGAGAAGGTTGGATGATGTGCGGATAGTGAATCGTGAAGTGCAGTGGATTAGTAGGGATAAAGTAAGGATAGCTATGAAGAGGATGAAGAATGGAAAGGCTGTTGGTCCAGATGACATACCTATGGAAACATGGAGGTGTTTAGATGAAATGGCAGTGGAGTTTTTAACTAGATTGTTTAATGAAATCTTGGAAAGTGAGAGGATGCCTGAGGAATGGAGAAAAAGTGTTTTGGTACCAGTTTTTGAGAATAAGGGTGATGTGCATAGCTGTAGTAACTACAGAGGGATTAAACTGATCAGTCACAGCATGAAGTTATGGGAAAGAGTAGTGGAAGCTAGGTTAAGGAGGGAGGTGATGATTAGTGATCAGCAGTATGGTTTCCTGCCAGGAAAGAGCACTACAGATGTGATGTTTGCTCTGAGAGTGTTAATGGAGAAGTACAGAGAAGGTCAGAAGGAGTTCCATTGTGTCTTTGTGGACTTAGAGAAAGCATATGACAGAGTGCCTAGAGAGGAGTTGTGGTATTGTATGAGGAAGTCGGGAGTGTCAGAGAAGTATGTAAGAGTGGTACAGGATATGTACATGGGTAGTGTGGCAGTGGTGAGGACAGTGGTGAGGTCTGCAGTGGGAGTGACAGATGCATTTAAGGTGGAGGTGGGATTACATCAAGGATCAGCTCTGAGCCCTTTCTTTTTTACAATGGTGATGGACAGGTTGACAGAAGAGATCAGACAGGAGTCCCTGTGGACTATGATGTATGCAGATGACATTGTGATCTGTAGTGAGAGGTGGAGGAGACCCTGGAGAGGTGGAGATATGCTCTAGAGAGAAGAGGAATGAAGGTCAGCATGACTAAGACAGAATATATGTATGTGAATGAGAGGGAGGATAGAGGAATGGTGAGGAATGGTGAGGATGCAGGGAGCAGAGGTGGCGAAGGTGGACGAGTTTAAATACTTGGGATCAACAGTTCAGAGTAATGGTGAGTGTGGAAGAGAGGTGAAGAAGAGAGTACAGGCAGGATGGAGTGGGTGGAGAAGAGTGTCAGGAGTGATTTGTGACAGACGAGTACCAGTAAAGTGATAGGGAAGGTCTGCAAGAGGGTAGTGAGACCAGCTATGTTATATGGGTTGGAGACAGTGGCATTGACAAAAATGCAGGAGTAAGAGCTTGACGTGGCAGAGTTGAAGATGTTAATATTTGCACTGGGTGTGATGAGGATGGACAGGATTAGAAATAAGTATATTAGAGGGTCAGCCCAGGTTGGAAGGTTTGGAGACAAAGCTAGAGAGGCAAGATTACGTTGGTTTGGACATGTGCTGAGGAGGGATGCAGAGTATATTGGGAAAAATATGCTAAGGATGAAGCTGCCAGGTAAAAGGAAAAGAGGAAAGCCTAAGATAAGGTTTATGGATGTGGTGAGAGAGGACATGCAGGTGGCTGGTGTGACAGAGCAAGATGCAGAGGACAGGAAGAAATGGAAACAGTTGATCCGCTGTGGCGACCCCTAACGGGAGCAGCCAAAAGAAGAAGAAGAAGATTCTATACTTGGTGTATAATGATGAATGGGCATTGCTTTTGTTATTTATTTTGTTCTACACATCCTTGTCACAGGTTTTAAGATATACTTTTGTAAGATGCAGTGTTTATTGGTTCAACTTTATGTACTGAATGCTGATTGGTTAATTGTTGTTTAAACAAGGTTTTGTATTGTAAGGAAGGAGTCTGATGAAACTTTTTTTTTTAATCGTGAAAGCACTTACTACCTTTATAATAAACTCAATTTTTAAGTTTCACTTTGGCCATGTTAGTTCAGTTCCTTGTTTTTTTTACTTTAAATACATTGTTCAGTACTAGGAGCTGAACCTTTCTCTGTGAACCTGTTTTGTTAATTTAAAGTTGTTACAAAGAACTGGAAATCGGAATCAACTCTCTTATTTAATACTGAATTTATTAATTTAGTCAAATTAGTATGTAATGATGAAATCTCCACCATAAAGCTGGGAACAAAAAAATTGACACATAAGCTAATTGTTTGGAAGAAATTGCAATTTTTCTTAGAGAAATAATACATGATTTCCTCTTGTATGTGTACATTGTTATGGACATTGCATATAGTTTACCATATTTTTTTCTGTAAATATTTTGTTTGATCTTTGAATTTATAAAAAAAATTTTTTTTTGAGAAAAAAAGCCTTCACTTTATGTATTTATTTATTTATTGACATTTGATTACCTGGAAAGTCTGACTGGGTTGGAGCCCATTTTCAGATAAATCCTGGGACTCCCAGGAAGAAAAGCTCCAAAGTATTACAAAATATTTCAAAGAATAGTAATTTACTGTATTTAGGTTCATAGGTTCATAGATCAGTACTAGGCTAACTGCCCTTGTGGGACATTTTAAGCCTAGCCAATTAACCCATTTGAGAATCGAACCCTGCAGCTTGTGTATGTAAGGTAAACACATTAACCATTATGCCAATCTCCCACCCAAACAAACAGCCTCTGCAAGGCCAGAACCCAGGACCATGCACACCATACACAAAACAATTTACCACTAAGCCATGCCAGATTATTTAAAAATAATACAAAAACAAATGCAGTTTAAATAATTATACCAAATTAGACATAGTATGAATCCGTTGGCTGAGAGTAGATACAAGTTACATGACAATGATATAAGAGTAGATACAAGTTTTATGACAATGATATAATAAAGAAATGTTAGCCAGGTTATAGAGAAATTAAAGGTAAATGTGTTTAATACAAACAGGAATTATAATATGAAGTGAGAGAAAGGTAGGCTTATGGTATATTTAGAGAGAAAGCTAGGAAGAGAAGTTGATAGACATAAGAAAGTGAGTGAGTAAGAAAGAATAAGGATATGTAAGGATATGTAAGGTGTGAATAGGTATTTGTCCATATTGACTAATATAGTTTGTCCTAGTGTTAAGCAAGAATAGAGCCAGCTTTCAGCTAGGACGTCTTTCAGAATTGTTTTGAAGGATGAGAGGGAGGGAGGTTGTTGACCTGATGAATAGAGATAAGGAGTTCCAGGCCTTAGTAAAATGGTATGTGTACAGACAGTGCCCAACAGATAAGACAGACAAGAGTTTTTGGTCATTGAGTCATAATAACTGACTAGAAACACAGCTTGACAAATTAATGATGATTTAAGAAGTAGGACTAAAACAGCATACAAGATGTTCCTACATGTCCACCAAAACATATTTTGCCATTCCTCTCTGCAACTGTCTGTAACTCTCTCTGTTCATCCCTCTTTATAGGTTCATAGGTTTCATAGGTTGGTACTAGGCTATCAGCCCTAGGGCCTATACAAGCCTAGCCATAACAATTCCCTGGCTATTTCTTCCCACATTATTTAATTTCCTGGACCCCTGTCTAGCAGGGCGACTGACGTGATCCCTGGGGTGAATTTCCTTTCTCCCATCCAATCGTCAAGGTTCCTCTTGAAGAGGTCCAAAGAGGCACTCTGCTTGACATGTATGGGCAATCTATTCCAGAGTCTGGGGAGTCTCTGGGTCAGGAACCTATCCCTCCAGCATGTTTTGTTTATTGTGATGACAAGGTTTAGATCCCTGGAGCGTGTAGCTCTGAGGGATTGGGATTTCTTTAAGTGTAGCATGTCCAACAGCTCTGGGTTTGACATGGCCTTGTATGTTAAGCAGAGATCGCCTCTGAGTAGATGATATGCGACAGAGTATAGCTGGAGTTTTTTAAGGCGGTCAGCATAGGGCATCTGCTTTAGGCCTGTGATTCTTTTAGTGAGGTATTTCTGAGGCCTTTCCAGTTGTTGCAGATGTCTTGAGAGGTACATACCAAATGGGGCATTGTATTCTATAATGGGTCTAATGAGGGATGAGTACAGTGGGACAATGACCTCCTTTTTCCTGGATGAAAAGCCCTTCGTGATGAGGTGTACCACATAGAAGGATTTCCTGACTGTTGTGGCGATGTGGTTATCGAAGGTGAGACCACTGTCTTTCTTCTGAAAGGTTTCAGTGTGCTTCAATAGCATTATTTTAATGTTATGAAATAGTTATTCCTTTGAGGTGGAATGAGCTAATGATAAAATGTGTAGAAATATTTTTTAATAATGTCATGGGTTCTATTCCACCCATTAGCTAACTGTTAATGAGTGTTTTTGTTTCAGTAATTTAGATGTACCTGTTGGCTACATATTGTTGAGAGCCACCATTATCCTTCTTTAATGATATTTGCTCTCTCCCTGAGTTTATTTCACTCTGACAATGCATCCATTCCCTCCTATATTGCTATTTTTCCTTCTCTGCATTTTGCAAATACAACTAACTATAAATGGAAATACAATGTTTATGGCAATAGCTTTGGATCTGATTGCCTTCATCTGCATTACCCTGTTTCACTTTTCACCACTGTGCTAGGTTATGTTTATTCAGTTTACTTAAAATTTAAACAAGATGAAGATACATAGAGTATATACTCTGATATCAATTCCTGATAGGGAAGGCAATCTCTAACATGCAGTCCAAATAAATTCTTGGCATCTTGCCATTCTATCATCTTTCCCTGCCTACTGATTTGCTCTCGATACCTTGGTTTCTTTGCCAGTTTTCTCCAGTAAATTCTGGCCCCCTGTTGCCTATTGTCTGTATCCCTAATTGCAGTCATCCCTATTATCAGAATCTCCTTTATCCATTCCGTGTTGGTTTACTTATTAAAATGCTTTCTGCTACTTTATGGATATAATATTCTGCATGATTATTGTTATTCCCCTTAAAGGCCTCCATCCAAAATTCCAGTCTCTCCTTGTTTCTTGAGCTTCTCCCGTTTTCATTATCATCCCTTTCCACTTCGAATTATAGTTTTCTGCTTGTGCTATGTATAAAAATCTTAACTGTGGAAATACCCCTTCAAATTGGGTAATCCCAATGCACCCTGTTCTACTGGAAGAATCAGCTTATCCCACTTGACTCTTGCCATCTTCCCCTCCCAGATAAAGTCCTTCAGCTCTTTATTAATTGCTACTCACAACTTCTCCTTTGGTTGACAAAAATATGCCTGACCTATGTATAAGAAATAGGGGGGTTCCTAAAATGAAAGACCTGCACTGGTAGAGTTTTTAATAGAATCTAGAACAAAAGCTGCCATTAAAAAAGGAATAATTAGTAGAGCATATAAAATATTGCATGATAACTATAAGAATCAATCTGAGGAGGTTAGAAAGGATTGGGCATTGAGATTGGATAAGCAATTCACAAAGAAACAAAAATATATGTATGTCTCCCAAATATGAAACAAAATCTAGAAGATTTAGGATTTTTGCCTGGAAATGTTTACATACATAGATATTTATACACCCCAGGTAGACTCCATAGAATTTTTCCTCAGGCAGGCAGTAAATGTTGGAGGTGTGAAGGGGAAGAAAGCAGTAATTGGAACATATTTTCCTGGGAGAGTGGTTAGTTGGTGGACTTTAAGGATTCCCTGCAGGATGCACTGTTGGAAATGCTGGATGGGCAGATTGGTCTGATGAGGGAGATGATTTTTCTGAGCTATGATACAGAATTGGAATTGTCTAGATATGGTAAGGTCTTTCTGTATCTAATTATGGTGGCTGCAAAAAAAGCAATTACTAGAAAATGGAAATCAAAATCTATACCAACTATACTGGAAGTAGTGAATATAGTAACAGAGATAAAACAACTGGAATTGAGATCTTTAGAAAAGGGAAGGAGCAAACTACATATGAAAAAATGGGAATTGTGGGAACAATACATACAAGAGAAAATGAGGTCTAAAGGTGGCAGGACTTAAATGAGCTATGTAATGTTTGAGTGAGAAAGACTGGGTAGATTATAAGTGATGTATAATGTTTGCAGCTGGGAGTGTGTCCATATGGTGTGTGATGTAAAATGTTTGTGACTAGGAATGTGTCAGTGTGGCTTGTTTTCATTTATATAAATATATGATTGCCTGTGTAGTAAGTGATGGTTTAATAAAGATGTTTCTTGTTTAAAAAAAGATGTATGGTTTACAATAGTCAATAGGGTAATAAAGATGATGGCATACATTCATGGTTGCTAAAATCTGCTGTCAATATTAACTTTCACAAATATGAATTTCTACATATTGTGCTAAGATAACACTCAGGTCTAAATTACGTATTGGCATGCTAAAAATCTTTACATACAAATGGATGAGAATATGTTTCATGATGTTTTATCTGACTGATGTTTCTGTAAATACTGGCTAAACCTCGTTACTTAACACATCATGATCCTGCTGCAACACTGATCTGCCTGGTACCTATAGTGAATGCTGGCTTATAAAGATCTTTGCAATGAAGTCGGCACAGAGCAACATAGAGTACCACTAACTCTTATCATAAGACTTTAAGATATGATTACACATGCACTAACACTTTGCCATCAGCAGTGCCAATCAGCTGGGGAGCACTGCACTTAAAGAGTACAAGAATAGCAATAAAGAGATCAAAGATTTACAGTTTTATATTGCAAAACGTTTATGTCTGCATTACTGTTGCCCAAAGATGATCTTGAGTTTTGAATTATGTTAACTTGCCTAATTAATTTGTATAAGGTAATTTATCTGCTCTACAGTGTTCACACTTGCACTGTGCTACCAGTGTGGCCAATCTATTCTCACAGAATCCATCACTGTCATTGTGCAGTACACTGTCCTATGTATGACTTGCATGTTTGTCTTGCCAATGCACATAGTATGAGACAATAAAGTCTGCAAATATCCTGACATGAAGTCACAGGAATGTTTGACGGATAATCTGTTGGTGTGCAACAGTCGATGTGTATGTCGCCCCATTATGTGGAACATGTCAATGCCTCTCACAGTTACACAATGTACAGTAAAGACAGTATGTACACTGCATTATAAAACTAGGCCATTATATGTGACAATCATAGTGATGTCACATTGTACTGTGCAGATATGCATTTGCTGTACAACCTGAGATGGAAAGTACTATCTCTTCCAAGAACTGATTTTTACAAATATTCCAATATCCAATTTCACAAAGGTATTGCGAGTCTTTTCTTGTGATGCTTGTGACCAGTACATCACTTTCTAGATTGTGTAACCTAGATAGGAAGGAGGTTCAATACTCAACATGGAAGATGCGAGTGTGTGTGTGTGTGTGTGTGTGTGTGTGTGTGTGTGTGTGTGTGTGTGTGAGAGACTGTCTATAGCACTTGGTGTATCCACATCTCCTTAGAATAATATATGTACCTATTCTCACAGCTCCCAGATCCCTATTTTTACAGTAACATCCTCTCTAAAACTCACTGATGAGATCATCCTGACAAAGGTGCAAGCTCTCCCTTAAGAATCAGTTGTCTCCTGCAGTGCTTGTGACTAATAGTTTATTCTTTAAATTGTATAACTTAGATAAACATGAGGTTTAATACCCAGCATGGAAGACATATGTGTGTGTGTGAGACTGTGTCTATCACCTGGTGGTGTTTCAGCTTCTCCTGAGAAAAGCACATTTAACTGTTCTTACAGTTCCCTTATCCCTGTTTTAACTGTAACATTCTCTCTGACACAGAATGATGAGATCATCCTGACAAAAATGAAATTTCTCCCATTAAAGTCAGACATCTCCTGTGGTGTTTGTGAGTATTACAGTGTAAATTGGGTAAAGCATGTTAAGTATGTAGGTAGGAGCTTCAATAATTGTCATGTTGTCATAGAAAACCTGTGTGTGTATGTGTGTGTGTGTGTGTGTGTGTGTGTGTGTGTGTGTGTGTGTGTGTGTGTAATGCCCATTGCTGCTACATTTCCCCTACAGATAATGTATTTAAATGTGTACACAGCCCCCTTATGTGAATATTTATAGAAGCATTCTCCATGAAGCACAGTGATGAGGTCATCCTGAAAAAATTTGAATTTCTCCCACGAGAGTCAGACTTCTCTTGTCATGCACGTAAGTAATAAAGTTCTTTCTAGACCATGGAAACTCAGTAAGTAGAAAGTTCAATAACCATAATGGAAAGCATGCATGTGTGTGTGATAGTTGTTACTGCCTTCATTTCTACTAGAGAGGATGTATTTAATTGTGCACACAGCTCCCTTATAAAAACTTAAATGGATACATCCTCCATGAAATACAATGACGTGGTCATGCTGACAAAAGTGCAGTCTTTCCCCTGAGAATCAGACTTCTCCTGTGGTGCTTGTAACTAATATAGTGCTCTCTAGATTGTGCAGCTAGATAGGTAGGAGGTTTAATACTCACACTGTAAAACTGTGTGTGTGTGTGTGTGTGTGTGTGTGTGTGTGTGTGTGTGTGTGTGTGTGTGTGTGTGTGTGTGTGTGTGTGTGTGTGGTTGTTTAACGTTAGATGACCACATGCTCATTCAGTCTCTACACTGGATATACTTTTAAACTCAAATATGACTACACCCTCCCCTAAGCCCACCTTTCACATCCAAATCTTCGTTGCTACACAAGGCTGTAGCTATGCATACTGCTTGAAATGTAATGATTACACTTTTCTATGCATTATGTAAAGGAAACGTTACTTCTTTAGGCAATGCTATGCCCACAAATTTGTATATTGATGTTTAAAATAACAGTGCCATGGGTTGAAAGATAGTTATTTAAATTTTTTAGAGGAAAGTGACACAGACATTTGTTAAGTGGGGAGGGGGGAGAATGCTTCCATTTTTCAAATAATGTTTTCTGTTGTATGGCATTGGTAAGAACACATGAATACATTATATTGTCTGCCTACACTCTTGGTTCAACACATTGATGAGGTCATTGTTTTGCAAGTGAACAGAAGCTATTTGAATGTTAGACATCTCCTGAGGTGCCTGCAGGTCTGACACTATTCTCTATAATGTGTAGAAAGACAGGTAGGATGTATTCATTCTTCTCCTGTGGTGCTGGCGGCTGACAATGTGTGTGTATAGATGTTGTAAGTGGACAGATACATAGTTAGATTCCATCACTGCTTCAATAGTGTGACAGTTATTACTGTCATTTACCATTGTTCACCTCACTACCACCGTTATGTATCCTTCTAATTATGGGATAGAATTGCAATTGCACTCTGTGAAGGTAGCAAATCGTAGTATCACCAGGGAAAAATAACATTTTGTCCACTCAATGATTACATACCACTAACATACCTGCACTATGTCACATTTGTAGTGCACACTCTCCTGTGTTGTTTGACTCTGATAGTGTGTTCTGTAGATTGTGTAAGTGCATATGTAGGCTGCTGGAGTCTGACTGTGAGAATGTCCTTCACCCTTATACTGTGTACACTATTCTGTAAAGACATATGTGATGTGCAGCTCTACATAATTATTGTGCACTTTAAACACTTTTGTAGCATAAACATCCACTTTATAAACAGTGGTGATGTCATCCATTTAACTATGCATTGTATCAGTTGTACCTCAACATGGCCATGCAGTGTGTGTGATTCAGGCAATGATGTTCAACTTGTGAAATTGGGTAGTTATTTGAAATCTATCCCTTACTGCCCAGACTATATTGTATTGGTATTACTGTGACTGTACATGTCACTAACACTGTTGTAAAGCACATCAGCTTTGTACATATATAGATGTCAATCCATCTTACTAATAGCTATGATAATTTATCACATATCAATACTTTAATCAGATAAATATTGAAATTTTCTTCTGTGTTACTTACATAACATATGTATCCTCTGGCACTGGGGAATGGGACAAATTGCTGTCTGTTGTTAACATTCTATAGCAATCACAGGCACACATCTATGAATCAAATATATAGAAAGAACATGATGTAGTACCTTCTTTACATAATCACATACATCACACTTGTAGTGACATTTCTACATTGGTGCATTCATCTTGTAGAATACCATATATTGTCTGTTAGTTCATGTGTTCAACATCCACATCCATTGCCTGTTAGCATTGTTGAGCCTTATATTGTAAATCATGGGTGATGTACCACTGTGGTAATATGTCCATTTACACTGTGGTAGACTACTATGATCCCTTTCATCTCAGACATTGTTTACCACACATACAGATGATGTAATAATTTAGCAGAGATACATGGTCTTACTAGTTATAAGAATTCCATTGTAGTGCTTGTGGTACATCCAGATCTCATTGTTCAGTAGAGTTGTATCATCAGCTATTCAGTTCTTGACAGGGGCAACATTATCTAAATATATTGATGCTAAATAAACACCATTCCACCATGTTATTGCTATCCATTTTTTATGTTGGGTAATGATATATCATCACAGGCTTAGACTGCATGGCACTGAAATGTTTATTCAGGGCATGCCATGCTGTGAGTGCCCATGTGGCATGTGCATTGAGTATAGGCATTTATAGCATACCTACACAGATAGACTTGTGTTCACTTCTAGACAGTGTGTGTGTCCTACATGATGGAAACAGCTTCCTTGTCAAAGAATCAGTCATATCGTGATGCTCAGTGTTATGTGGACAGTAACATGTGTAGCTCCTTTCCAACATTGTGAAAAAATCCAATAGCACATGTTATATTTATACCTTTTGTGTTGACACATATATTCAGTTCAGTTATTTATGACAGCTTCTGTTACTGTCTGAAGTGTCACAAGCAGTTAATATAGGGGTCTGGCAGGGGTTGGAATCTGGTAACAGGACAAATGTGCCAGACTGCACTGGCTTACATGCGCTCACAGGGCCAGCTTTTTTAAGCACTTTCATACCAGCTAAGCCATTAGTATACCTTATATAGTATGATAGTGCAGTAGACCCTTTGAGGGTGTTCTTCATAACATGACTGAAATGTGTATGTCTGTGGTGCCTGTGATAGCTAGGCATGCTGTGGTATATGTTCAGGCATGTGTTCTAAAAGGACATGATGCAAATATTTCTTATGTCATTCCTTACTCATATGCTTTACCTATTCACAAGATAATTATGCTGTGTATTGTATGTCATCCTCCAGATGTGTTTAATACTGTCATTGTTTCTGTCACAATATTTGGCTTAATGGAAGATGTGTGATTCCATAAATGTGTCTTATAGTATGGAATGCAAGGAGACCATCAGGAAATGTTGACTGGTCCTCTGCAGCAACACTCTCTATTGTGTTGCCACTGTTGAACTGCTGTTCTGTTACTATTCTCTGTAATTTTATGTGAGCATGCCCAGTATTAGTATGTCAGAAATGTTTGCATATCAGCAATGGAAAAACTGGACTCCTGACATGTCATCTGCTCAGTCCTGACATCGGTCATTTATGTGTATGTTGTTTGTTATTAGATTGCCATGTATCATTTATATAACCATACAACACTTGTCTATTACCTGCTTGTAGGCACTGAAACCCTTTGCTATTTGTGCCACTGTCATTTTTTTGCAAAAACATGTCCATTTCTGAGTTACCTGGCATTACAGCTGTAAGGTCCTTTGGATCTTATGCATACATGGTGAGATGGATAATACATTAGTGCTGTCAGCTTCCATACATCAATTCCCTATATATACATCTTTATATGCTAAGACTGCATTCTGTGCATTCATCCCATAATGTATCTATCATCCTTGCAAACTATTATATTCAATTAGCAATGCTACTCAGCAAGCAACTTGCTTACATTATATAGGCACCGCACAGCACCTGCACAATTTTTAATGAATCCCACGTACAGTCTTGAACACCATCTTGTCCTAGAGGATCTGCTCAGATGACCCCCAGTTATTATGGGAGTAGAGGAGGCAGGAAAGAATGGAAGGGAAAATGGGGGCTAAAGTGGGATTTTTGGGGAGGAGATTTTTGGAGAGGGATAAGCTTGACTAAGTCATAGCTGTTCCCTTAAGAAGCCATTGCCCTGAGGGTACCCAAACCCAAACATATTGTTTTTGTCTGCTTGCTGTTTCTTTCTGCAGCAGACTCTCTTTCTTAGGTTCATAGGTTCATAGGTAGGTACTAGGCTATCGGCCCTGGGGCCTATACAAGTGCAGCCAAAAAGGTACCCTGGCTTTTGCCACCCAAGAAAATTATTTTCCTGTGCCACTGTCGAGCAGAGCCACAGAGGTGATCCCCGGGGTGAATTTCCTATTTCCCATCCAAATCATCAAGATTCTTCTTGAAGAGTGCTAATGAGGAGCTTTGTTTGATATAGATAGGTAGTTTATTCCAGAGTATGGGAAATCTCTGGGACAGGAATCTATCCCTCTGGCATGTAATGTTTATTGTGGTGAGAAGGTTTAGGTCCCTAGAGGGTGTAGCTCGGAGGGATTGGGATTTCTTTAAGTGGAGCATGTCCAATAGCTCTGGGTTTGACATAGCTTTGTATGTTAGGCAGACATCACCTCTGAGTAGGCGATATGCGGCGGAGTAAAGCTGGAGTTTTTTGAGACGGTCTGCGTAAGGCATCTGTTTGAGGCTGGTAATCCTCTTTGTGAGGTATTTCTATGGCGTTTCCAGTTGTAGTAGACATCTTGTGAGGTACATACCAAAAAGGGCATTGTACTCTATAATGGGTCTAATGAGTGATGAGTAGAGGGGAACAATGACCTCTTTTTTTCTGGATGAGAAACCTTTTGTGATGAGGTGTGCCACATAGAAGGGTTTCCTGACTACTGTGGCGATGTGATTATCAAAGGAGAGACTACTGTCCACATGTGTCCCAAGGTCTCTTATCACACTTTCGGTGTTAGGTATACTACTGCCTATGTTGTAGTTCATGGGTACAGAGTTTTTATCAAAGGGGATGACAATGCACTTTTTGGCATTGAGCTTGAGGCCATGGCTTTGACACCAGGCATCTGTCTCAGTGAGGCTCTTTTTGAATTTACTTTTTTCTTGCTTGGAATAAAATGATCAGCTTTTGATAGGATAGTTTTTGCTGTACTTTGGAGCTTTTGAATGAAACAAATGTTTAACAAACTGGATGATGTTCCTGTTCTCCTCTAAATGTTTCAATACCTTTGCCATGGGGGAATTCAAAAGGAAAGCTCCTTGTCCATGGGTGCATTAAGGAGCTCCTCTTTAACATGGTCTGGCAGGGTTTGAGTCCTTAGCTAGGTATGTCTTCTAAAAAAAAAAAAAAAATCAGTGGATTGTTTGGTAGCCTGTGCACTGATTTTGCAAAGTTCAAACATCTCCTCCTGAAAGTCATTATCTGTAATCTCATCTGTCTTAGACATCAGCTGTGTGAAGAGGGATTCATTGAATCTCAGCATATGAGTCTGGCAGTAAAGAGCCCCTAAAGCCCAGGCTAATGGAGGTGTAGTTTTTCTTTCCAAAGCAGATAAGAATCTTGACCTACTTGTCATTAGGAAGAGGATCACTGAATGCAGCTAGAGCAACATCACAATTGGATCAGCTGGGGTGGGCTTATAAATGGACTTATGGGAGGTCTAAAAACTCTATAAACTATTAATCTTCCTGGGAGCAGGGGTTGGGAAGCTGTGTTCAATTATGCATTATTAAATCTTCTGTGACTTGTGGAATAGCTAGAACTTTTGATTCAGGAAGACCCATGAATTTGCCCTTATCTGGGCCTCAGCGGACTCTTCAGTCTCCTATTGTAAGCTTTCCTTTATTTTATGATGTGTATGCCCAAATGAGACATCTTCTGGTGGGGTACAAAGTTATGGTGTTCTCAATATGTGATTCAAAACAGAAGTGGAGCAATATCTGTCCAATGTAACACAGTTTGCCTCTGAATCAGGGCTATCAGAATCCACAGGTGAGAAATGTTCTCTTCTTAAAAAGGACCTCTGGCACTGAAGAGGTGTCTACAGTTAGATGTCTGGATTAAAAAAAAATCCTTAAAAATCTGAACCATCTGTAATAAATCCTAAGAGGACACTCAGGAAGGTAAAATGAAAGAGGATCTATCCAGCCTAGGCTGGGGCAAGTTTGCAGAGTGATGGTTGAGGCTTCTTCCTTCCCAGCTTTAGCATTTGATCACCAAGTTTCACTCCTGAGGTCAAAGCTGTCCAGCTTGGAGTAACCTTCATCACAATGCCCACACCTCCGGTGTATTATTCCTGCTCTACACAATGCAGGCACTTTATTAAGCACCCCCTACACAACCCATCTGGTTTCTAAAAGCAGTTAAACTGATTTTTCATAAATATTCCCTTCCACTTGCAAAGGGAAAAAAAGAGGAATAATTTTTATAGTTCAGCCCCTGTCACCCCAACATCTGGCTATGTACTCTGTCTTCTATTTCTTCAGAAGATACTAATATTATTTTTCTATTCTTTGATAACTATTTTCTTTCACTTTATATAGAATGAAGTCTGAACATTGTTTGTATAGCACAATCCAAGGACTTAAAGTATTACTTCAACACATAATAATTTATTAACATGTCTTTTACTTAGAAAAATGTGAGTTTTAAACCTTACTTATTTCTCTAAAGATCTGCTGATGTTATTGTAATACTACTTTTGAGACTGACATTATATTTAGTATCTTTGTGTGCATCCGTGTGTGTGTGTGTGTATGTGCATGTGTGTGTGCGCGTGTGTGCGCGTGTGCATGTGTGTGTGTGTGTGTGTGCGTGTGCGTGTGCGTGTGTGTGTGTGTGTGTGTGTGTGTGTGTGTGTGTGTGTGTGTGTGTGTTTGTGTGTGTGTGTGTAATTTAAGAGTTCTATATTTCAACCTCTATGTCACCCTACTGTAAAGGTATTTGAAAAGTCAATATTGAATGAGATTTTTATGAAACAAACAGATATTTTAAATAATTTGGGTAATAACTGAAAATGATCTGAGAAACAAGTTAGCAAATTTCAAGTCTAATGATCAGGTGGTACTGACACAAGCAGATAAAGAGGGTGAGGTAGTCATGTGATCAAGCAAAGACAGTTTTTATAAGCCAATAGGCAGCTAGGTATTTCTAACATATATTTTTATTTGGAATATGATCTTACTGATTGAGTTAAGGGAATAAGTGATTTATTTTGGACTAAATGGTACAATCACAGCTTATTACAAATTATGTTTTGACTAAGTTGAAGGTAGATAAACCAAGTTGCCAGAGTAAGGTTCACATGGGATATACTCCCACTCCTAACAGACCTGTTGTTTCAGGACATGGACCTTTAAATGAATCTATATCAGCTTACCTTGAGCTCCATTTAAGTCATTTGCTGAGCAAAGTTAGAACATCAGTCTAAGATACTACAGAATGTGTCAACCTTATGGATCAGCTTCATATTGGAAACTCTACATTTAGCCTTGTAGAGTCATTGTAGATATGGCAGAACCTTAAACTATAGCCAGATTTGAGCCTCATTTAATCATTTATTCTATTTTTCCAAAGTAGAAATACTTGTAAAACCTGTTTATATTCCTGAAACTCTATCTGGGGTCACAGTCTTGCAGTTTCATTTGTAGTTGTGGCACCACTGTGAACTACTGCCAGATTTGAGCTTCATTTAGTCATTTATTATTGCATTTTCCATAAACACCATTATTGGTAAATTTCTGCATAGCCTGGTGCCTTAGTCTGTGGTGGGACTGTAGTAGTGTCAGTATTGTGCATTCGGCTCTGGAATTCGTACTTCAGTTCTTTTACAGCTGTTTATATTCCAGTTTTGCTGCTAGAGTCCTATATTCTGCTTATCATTTATTTGTTTAAAGTTACATTCTAGTGCCTTCCTGTTTACTTTGCTAATGTTTTTCTCCTGTTCTTTGTGTCTTCCCCAGTCTCCACAGAGACATTAAGTTAAAGTTTCTGAAATTTTGACCTGTCTGGGGTCATTGACCTGTAGCCAGAGTCATAGGACCAGAGCTTGAATATTGGCTTAGATTGGTTGTATATCTGTCTAGCTAGTCTGCTTCTTGCAAATTGAAATTTCCCCTAACCTTTCCCTGTAGTGGCTTTAAATGACTGTGTCTCTGGCTTCAGCTCCTTATGGTGTGACTTCAAAAGAACCTCCCTCCTCTATTTCATTGCTATTGTCTGCCATATAAGATATTTAAGTACTTTTATAACCCATTGCTTTCCATATACTCATAATACTGAGTGCTCACCCGGGAAACCAGTATTGCTCTTGAGTAAACTTAACTTACTATAAATTGTTTCCTGCTCATTCCCCACAGCTCCTACCTCCTTATCACTCTTACCACACTCTGGGATGACCCCCAACCAATCCTGCTTCATTCTTGACAGATAGCAGATTTATTTTATTGTTTTGCACTTCAGTTAACTCTTAAAGTGACACTGCTTTATTTTTTGATTTTGCGCATGAATTCATTTTAAAGGTCCCTAATGCTTAAAATCACCTTGACCAGGTAGTTTACGTTAATTTGTGGAAGCATTATACTCTTAATCTTTTTTTTCATGTTTTACATTAAAAAAGACTGAGATGTTCAATTTAGTGGTAGTAGATGGTGGCCTGGTCTATGTGAGTTGGGAAACACGTAAGACAGCTGTAAGTGAAGCATTCTATTGGCCAGCGGGCTTAGAACTCAGTATCATGTGTTTTAATGCCTGTGTAAATTTCACACATTTCAGTGCCTTCTGCTCATTGTGCAGCAGTGGTTAGTAATGTTATATGTAGACACACACAATTAGAAACAAATTTCCCTATAAAACCACCTCTGAAACTGTACCAGTAACTCTCTGAGTGTAGAGCAGCTACTTTGCACGTTGAGTAGCATAGACCAGCTAATTTGCATCTTAAGGAGCACTCCCTCATGAATATAGCCCATTTTAGTTTCTATCCCCAAAAATCACCCTTAGTCAACCCACTATTAATTCCTTGTGCAAGCACCCTAGTAGCTCACACAATAAAGGACCTGGGAGCATGGATATATACGTTCCCACAATCTCTGCAGTCAGTTTGGCAAATATGGGAATATTGAAACAATGCAAAAATTGTCTACTATTCACTGGCAACCATTTAATTCCCAAAGAAACAAATACAGTATGTGAGAGATCTGTATACATAATGTCTCTGGAGGCACATCGCTTGCATGCAAACACTCATAATAACAATCTGTTTGTTAGAGACATGCATGCTACATCTACCACACATAGTATGCACTCCACACATAGACCTACTTATGCTGAGGTGCTTAACTGCGGTCTTCCCAACCCCCAGAGACCTCACAGACATTCCACCTGCAAAAACTAACATCATCAAACTTGAAAGCACTCAACAAAAACAACACCTAACACTGCACATACAATCATACCCAGTGGAGCCTCAACTAACAAGCCCACAAGGCAAGCCAATAAACTACCAAGGGCCCTAGTCATAGGGGACTCCATTACATGACATACTGATATTCCACTCACCAGGCTGAACAAGGAGAAAACAATAGTCAGTTGCCTATCAGGGGCTGGGATCAACCAAGTTATGCATGCACTCAAGCCATTGCACCACAGGTACCAGTATGATTCACTTGTAGACCATGTAGGTGTAAATCACCTGAGACATACCTCCCTAGACTACATGAAGAAAGAGACATTATGGGGCTGTTGGACTATGTGTCACAGGCTGGTATGTGCCTACCATTGAGCAGCAGTCTAACCTCACCAAGGATGATGCCACAATACCAGCAGAAGATGATTGACTTTAACAATTGGCTTAGTTTTTGGTGTCATTCTTGGGTATACAATTTTTGTCAATGTGAGAGGACATAGCTACAAACTATGTTGCTTTGCCAAGCAAGGATGGTCTGCACCTGTCCCTTTTAGACTTTCATATATTGGCTAAAACATTGTGCTCTCCCATGGAGCCAGTTTAGGCAATGCCAAATCTACAACCCTAACAACGTAGCAAAATCTACTCAAGGAAGTCTAAAGATATTACTGCTCACTGCCAGGAGTCTAAACAAGAAGCTCCACTCTCTCCCAGCTCCACTCACCTTGGAGAATGCAGATATTTGTGCACTAACTGAAACACGGTTTAAAGCTGCAGAGAGTACCACTGCAGTGCAAGGCTTCTGTCACCTCCTCCCATTTCAAGTAGCAACTGCAAAAACAGGTACTAAAGCTTAGGTGCCCCAATCTACATCAACAACAAGCAAACCTGTAGATTGGTTAAACAGGATGATGCAATGGAGTTTCTCCACGGCCCTCTTACCACAAAGTCCCATACTATATCCTAGCAAGCTATAGGTCACCGTCTGTATCCTGTGAAAACCATAGCTCATACTTAGACCTATTGGAGGCACTCATCATTCAAAGAAAGACCATAATCATAGGGGACTTGAATTGTCCCTCTATAAACTGAGAATCCTACATGACCTCAAATTTGCAAGTACAGAGATTCCTAGACTTTGTAAACAAACACCCTGGATCATGTAGTGCATATGCCTACTAGAGGTACAGACATATCTTAGCTGGTTCTCACAAATATGAGAGAACACTAGACTCTCCTCATTGTCTTGTCCTCTCTGGTAAGGTCAGACCATAAAGCAGTCTCCTTCAAAATAAAAATCTGTTCTGTAATCCAAGCAAACCCTGTAACAGTTAGAAAATACTCCTAGGTAAGCTAGTTTTTATTGTGTGATAACCTGTCAAAATTTCAAACCCCTCCAAACCCAGACAATGCTCCAACCTATGTGGAATTATTCACAGAAGCTCTGAGCAACCATGTCAGTGACTACATAGAGGCTGCTGTGCCTACCATAAGTAATTCCAAAACTAACTAAAAATAACACCCTGGTGGAATCCAAAATTAAACAGGTTGTATGACAAAAGAAGAAACTCATAGCTAAAGTTCGAAAGTGTAACACCAAAAAAGATAGTAAAACTCTCATCAAACTGAATAGACAACTATGAGGACTAATTAAGTTCAACAAAGGAAATTTCATAGTAAAGATTGCATCCCAGGACATGGACAACCACAAAATCTTCTTTAGCTATCTCCAGAACCTTAAAGGCACCGCACAACAGTGTGCCAAACTGCTGACAAATTCAGCTCAAACTTTACCCCATCACCCCCAGCTTGCCTGTAGGAAATAATACCGAACATAACTCCCTCCAAATATCAGTTGGGAGCACAGCTTAGATGCACTCTCTAAGGTCAAGAATACAGCATCAATGAGCTGCCATAATATCCCAGAATATCTTCTAAATACCCTGAAATATGACTTAACAGGGCCACTGGAGTCACACCTCAACCATAGCCTCCCCACGGGCTTTGAGTCATGCAAATATAGGACTGCAGCAGTCATTCCTCTGCACAAAAGTGGACCATCAACAGATCCTGGGAAGTAAAGACCCATTGAGAAGGTCATCAAGGCAACAGATGAGTACAAAATGGTGCATAATGTCTACCATGACCTAACTAAGGTCAGGCTTTTGTAAACAAACTCATGGAATTAGACAGAAACCCTTATGTAACTCACTGAATAGCCAACTGGCTCATAGACAGGCCCATTAAGTTAGGATTGGAGAGACCACCTCCTCAAAGAGGTCAGTCACCCATGGAGTCCCCCAAGGCTCTGTGCTGGGTCTGCTCCTCTTTGGCATCTATTTTTTGAAAGTCAAGGCCAATGTTAAAGTCTCTGGCTTACTACGTTTGCAGTTGATTGCAAGATAAGAGCAATCATAGAAACCCCCCAAGATACTAACATCTTACAGGAAGGTCTTCTACAGGCATATGACTAGTGCCAAACCTATGGCTTAAAACTCAATGCCAAGAAATGCTTAATAGTGCTTTTTGGGAAATTGGCCACCCAGGAGAACTACCTCGGTGATAAAACACCCCTAAAAGTAGACACGGTAGTTAAGGATTTGGGGACTTGTAAATAGTAACCTGGATTTCGACTAACGTGTCTAAGGTGGTAAGAAAATCATTATGTGTCACTCAACTTATAAGTAAAGGCATGGTATCTAGCTCCAGGGAAGTTATTGTGCCAGTGTATGCAGCCCTCATCAGATCTTTCGAGTATTATGCCCCAGAGGTTCCTCACAAAAAGAATACAGGGAGTGAACACAATGTCCTGTGCAGATCACCTCAATGCCCTATCTCTCTAGTCTGTTTCCTACAGGCTGCTCAGAGATGATTTATACCCGGCATACAAGGAATCCTTGGATCCCACTGTGATGGAACTTTTGCATATCCACAAAATGATCAGCACCAGAATTAACAGATCTAAGTATTTAAACTTTACTTGAAATTAAGTAGGACATTTTAGAGGGAGGGAGGGATATGTATCTTAGTGAATCCCCATTCTCTGATATAGGCTTCCCATCCATGTGAAGCAGAACCCTTCCCTAACCATATTCAACTGCAACCTGCACCAATGGATGGGAAATTGGAAATTCACCCCTAGGATAACACCAATGTCTCTGGTGGACAGAGGTAGCCATTAACTCATACCCTAACAAACATGCACCCTTTAAGATAACCTCTAAGGCACAAAATCTTGTTGCATGGCTAGGCTTATAAAGGCTCCAGTGGTTGTTAGCCTGGTAGTAACCTATGAACCTTTGTGTATACTCAAAGCAGAAAGCTTATATTTCAATATACACTACAATCAGTTTTTTTTTACAACAAATTTTACCTCCAGCTCAAGGGAATAACAGTGAGAGATACTATTACCCCAGTATGTATGCAGATTTGTTAATAGGATATCTCAAATATTGATCCGTGTATTATTTTAAATGAAATCCATATGGGGAATGCATGGAAATGTGAAACAGATTCCTTGACAACTGTTGGTTGTTGTGGTAATTTGACTAAACAGTAAAAATTTAAACATTACATTTACAGTTGCATATACTATATTTATTATTGAATTTTAGATGCAACTGTCTAAGATGATGGATACCTCAGCAATGACATCCTTTTTATTGTAACTTGAATTGTTTGCACTATTTAATAGGCAAAAATAGTATACAATATAATTAGCCACCGTTAAATTCTATGTTATGCTTGGTTCATTAGAAACAGATTTATGTCTTTGTTTTCTCAAAGATTGCTACAGTTTACATTTTACTGAACTCATGGTCAAAGCTATACAGTTTTTATTCATAAATTGTTAGTTGTTTTTAGGATTGTTATCATTTAACATTTTTTGTTTAGGGCTTTAAATGGGTTTCTTATGCACCAAGGTAATTTTTTTGTTTCATTTTTATTTGGGATTGGAGGTCAGTCTGAAGCTGGGTTTGAATGGCTGAGAGTGAAAGACTGGATCAAAGGATAAACACGTCATCTGGATAAAGAGTAATAGGAAGGTTAGGAAGGTCAGAATGTAGCTTGCTCATACAGACTGAAAACAATAGTGGGATTAGTATTGACCCTGGGACACTCATTTGGTAATGGGTGCTGGAGGTGATACAGCCGAATGAATTTTAACTCTGAAATATGTATTTGTTAAGAAATCTTGAAATCATGTGATAGTGCTAGAGTTAACTCTGATTTCTTTGGGGAGAGAAGGAACTGAAGGTGGTCCATATGATCAAAGGCTTTGTTAAGGTCAGTGCAGAGTGTTCCTGAATCTTCTCCTCTGCAAGTCACTATCATGCTGTCATGTGTTGGTCAGCTCAGTATCCATGCTGTCTAAGAGTGAAGAGGTGGTACTTGTCTCTCATAAATTAACTCTACACAGTGCTAAACCTGCGGAACTCTGGATCAAGTTTCCCTTTCCCGGAATGTGGAATAGAGTACTGTCCAGCCTAATAACAACCTTTAATATTCACTAGGCAGACCACCTTTGACCTCCAGCATTGTGCTCTCTTCCATAATGTGGCTTCCCCCAGGGTGAAGTGAAAGGTATCACTTGTATCAATCAATGTTAAGTTTACACCCAGCTTGTTCTTTACTGATAAGGATAGGCCATAGAGGAATGAGTATCAAAATCTTAACTTCCTCACACACCCCCCCCCTCAGGAGTTCCATTCACCTTGTAGATACAGAAAGGTCTTTTTTTTTTTTTTTGTTTAAGATTTTTGGCAGATACCGAAAATAATAATAATAATTTTTTTTATATCTGAGGAAGCCTTTATCCACCAATCAGGAACATTCATCTGGCTGTTTTATTCCCACTCATTACTGCTTATTAGTTTTTACTCTAAGATATTACGTATTTCAGTTTCAGTGGGAAATTAATAATATTTGGCTAGTCTTGAATTAAGCAAAAAGTTTATATGGAAGAAAACATTATGGATTGCTTTGACAGATTTCAGTGGTGTCATCAGTTTTGGGGATTTTATTTTTTCAACCATTCAGCTCTGCAGTTGTTTGTTTGGTTTGATCATTATGTAGAGAACCAGTCTCAAACAGCTCATTGTTCAGCTATGATTTGCCACCTGCGATTTATGATTACAAAAATGCCCTACTCTCGCCTTTCTCTAAATCAAGGTAAATTTGGAACAATGACGAACATATGGAAGTTAAAGTACTTAGAAAGCAGGTTTCACAAAACAAATCTGGTGGCTAGTTGTACTCCTGAATGCAGGAATCAACCAACTAAGGAGGTCTGCTCCCCGTTCTTGCCCCTTCTCAGGTCAGGAGCAAAATAGAAAAGGCCACAGTCTGGTGCTCCAGAAAAGAAGGGGCCAATCAGGTGCCATTTCTGCACTGCACCCCCACCCTCTCTTTCCTCAGCTGACAGTAAAAGAAGAAAAAGTGGAACACAAAGTGCTAAAGTGCTTAAGTTCTTTAAAAAACATAAAATATATAGTTTAAACTGTTGCAAATGATTGCTGCATTTGTATCAAATATATAACAACGAAAAAATCACCGGTTCAACAGGCAGAACCAAAGTACTCTTTAATGTGGACAACATTAATCCACAGTTAAGTGCTTTTGTCTTATCTAGACTTCTTCAGAACTGTGGAGAAACAAACTAAAAATTAAGTTAAAATAGAGAATGAACCTCCCCCAACCCCACCGGCATCAGCCAATAAAAGATAAACTTCAATTAATACCTTAAAGAAGTGCATCTAAAGCTTAAGCAACAGAAGCTGTCCTTCTTAATTCACAAATAACAGAAACACTGTCATTAAGTCTTGGAAAATTTGAAGCATCAAGTTTCAGTTGCCAACACATTTCTCTCTGCAGAAGCTTGTTTTCCCACTCACCACAGTAAATAGATCTCTGCACTTGTTCTAATACAAAAAAGTAGATTTTTTTAAATGTTTTGTGGATGATATTTTTTTGGTTTGGGGAGGTAATCAAAGTGAATTAAAGGTGTTTGTAAGTTATTTGTGTGATATGAGCAATTTGCTGAAGTTTAAGTTAAATTTTTCAGACAGAGAAGTAAGTTTTCTGGATGTGAAAATTATGAAAAATCCACAAGATATAGAAACAACAATTTATAGAAGAACAGTGCAGGCAAATAGGTATACGCATCAGCAAAGTATGCATGCCCCTTATATATTTAAGGGCATAGTAAAAAGTCAGATGCTTAGGGTAAGTAGATTGAATACCAATGAAGATAGATGTCTGATACAGATGAGAGAGCTTGCAAATGATTTTAAACTAAAAGGCTATGATAATACCCTTCTTGAACAAACTATGTCTGACATAATGACTCTGAGAGATACAACAGCAAAACCTTATTTAAACCCCAACAAATATCATCACAAATGGTTAATAATAGAATAGGTGATGTGAGATATGTTACTACATTTAATACAAGAACTCATGAAGTGAAAGAAATAATAAAGAGAAACTGGGGAATATTAGAAAGTATGCCTGAGCTAAAGAAGTTCATTACGAATGAACCTAAGTTTGCAAACAGAAATTGTATTAATCTTAAAAGAAGACTTTGCTATAAGGATGTTAGGTCACAAGTAAATAAAGGAAGAATAATAAGTAAAAGAACAGGGAATATTTCCATGTTTTAGCTGTGTGAGCTGCAGATATATTTCTTCAAACAGTACAGTTTTGTAGATGCTAGCTCAAGGAAAGAATATAAGTTTGATTTATTTGCTACATTATTGCAATTGAGAGAGTATACATGGATAATAAGACTTCAAGCTGATTGTCACCCAGGACTAAACACAGCAGTTAGTATTAAGCCAGTATTGGATAAGAAGCAAATGCAATTAAAGACATGAAGTTATTGTTTACATTTATTTTCTGTACATACATTACATGTGTTTATATATTTATAGATGTTGCATAGGTAATTTGTAAGCTTTTAGAAAGTTATATAATTGTTACATGATAAAAGTGTTTTAATTTGTTCAGATTTTATTGGCTATGAATGTCATGTGATCACTGTCTTTTGATATAAAACAGTTGTTAGAACACATAAATGTATTTCCACTGAAGAAGGGTTGTACCTAAAAGCTGTATGCTCTGCACGTTTGTACGTTAAGTCCTGTATATGTAGTTTTATTAAAGTTTTTACAAGCAACTAGCATTTATTGGTTTGAACTTGTGCTGTGGTTCATGGAATTAATATCAGACCTTGTTTACTGCAAGAACTTGTCCTTTTGTTTGTTTAGATCCCTGGTATAAACAGGCTAAAAAACAAAAGAAACTAATGTCCAAAAATAAGTGGGAACAGGCTTATCAGAAGAAGAAATCCCTCAGTAATCTAAACAAACAAATCAGGGATCCAGTCTAGTCCTCAAAAGCAAATTATGAAGCAAAAGCAGCTTCCCTCACCAAGCAAAATCACAAAGCATTTTTTAACTGCAAGTGAAATTTTAAGAGGAATACCCAGCTATGCACAGAGCTGGTTGTGGATGGCACCACCCATACTAAATTGGAGAAAACATCCAACCTGCCAACTGACAGATTTGGATCAAGTTTCATCCCTGTCTGAACCATTTGTCCTCTAATGTATACCTGCCACCATTCCTTAGCTTATTATCTCAAGATAGCAGGTCATTTCTCTGCTTTATAAGGGTAAAATCATGGTACTAATGGGCACTAACAACATCCCAAGTTGAATTTTAAATAACTTCAAAAAATGGCATAGCAAGCCCACTTGGATCCCTATGTGACCACAGCCTCCAGGCAAGCTATGTTCCAGCAGAATGGAGGACAGCAACAGTCACCCCTCTGCACAAAGGGGGGCATCAACCAACCCAATGAATTATAGACTGATAAACCTGATTAGCCTTATCTATAAGGCCATGGAAAGAATCATCAAGGACCTTATCAACAACGACATAGATAATCTTCAGACTCTAGACCTAACCCAGTTCAGATTCATTAAAGGTAGATCATGTCTGTTAAATCTGGTTGACTTCTTTGAGAAGTTCACCAAAGCCATGGATGAGGGAAAGATTGTGCATACCACTTAATTGACCTGGCCAAGACATTTGACACAATTTCCACTCAAGTATTATACAGAAACCCTCCCAACTGAGCATAAACCCCTCTATCAAGGGGTGGGTGGTCAAATGGCTCATGGCCATAAGTCAAAGTGGATGAATTCAGGTCTAGCAAAAGGCCAGTCACCAGTAGCGTATCACAGGCTTCTATGCTAGGCCCTCTCCTGTTTAGAATTTATTTCTCAGAAGTCAAGGCAAACGTAGATGTCCTTTGGCTGACCAAGTTCATGGATGACTGAAAATTGGGGGCAATCACTAAATGCCTGAACAACAATGATAAAATGTAGGAAGGAATAATGCAGATAAATGAATGGTGCCAAAACTATAGATTGAAACTAAATGCAATAAAATGCATAATTATTCCCTTTGGGAAAGCAAATACTCCAAATAATTACAATATAGACAGAACTCCCCCGCAAGAGTAGACTCAGTGGTACGTGATATGATTACTCAGGTTGATAGTAATGTGAACTTCGACTGCCATGTGTCCACAGTGGTGAGGAAGTCCTTCTATGTGGCACAACTCATAAATAAGGGCATGGCATCCAGATCAAAGGACGTTATAATATGTTTTAAGCTATAGCACCTATTTTGGTATAGGCACATACATATCTTTTTAAAATATTTTATTGTGGTTTTAATTGATTGAGCGTCTCTCATTGCTTCCAGCTGACAACTTAATTAATTGTCTTTAGCACTATAAATATGCTGTAATTTTTGTAATGATTTTATTGAAGTCTGAAGAAGTGTCCGTTGGGATGTGAAAGCACTTACTAACTTTAATAAACTCTTGTTTCTTGTAAATCCTGCTCCAGTCGTGGTGCTCTCTCTCTTTTCGATTATTTGACATTATAATTCCATTGTACGTGGCCCTCATCATACCAGTAATTAAGTAAAATGCACCCTTTTGCATGTACATCATCAGATATTTGCAACAGCTGGAGTTACCCTAGAGGTTTCTCAACAGGCAGATACAGCCTATAAAAAATAAGTCCTATGCAGAAAGATAGAAAGTCCTCTCACTTTATTCTGACTCTTACAGACTAAGAAGGGGTGATCTGTGTCTGGCCTACAGGCAGTACCAATCCAGCCCTGATGAAAATGTTACACATTCGTTAAGCAAACTGCATGAGGGTCACGCATTCCAGGGATCTTAACCTTGCCTCTGGCATGAATAAATCATATTGGAGAAATAGATATGTCTCTCGGAGACTACCCCAACTTTGGAACAAGATTCCCATTCTTGTGAAGCAAAGCCCTTCCCTGACCCTTTTCAAGCACAACTTAGATACCATATCTTTGTGAACTTCATTCCTCTAGCTATTGAACATTGGAAAACTGTGGTTAAATATGTCTAGGCTTGTAAGGGATTTTGGGCTGTTAGCCTAGGTTCATAGGTTCATAGGTTCATAGGTAGGTACTAGGCTATCGGCTCGAGGGCCTACGTAAGCCTAGCCACCAAGGTTCCCTGGCTTATGCCACCCAAGAAAGTTATTTTCCTGTGCCACTGTTGAGCAGAGGCACAGAAGTGATCTCCGGGGTGTATTTCGTATTTCCCATCCACTCATCAAGATTTTTCTTGAAGAGAGCTAATAAAGAACTTTGCTTGACATAGATGGGTAGCCTGTTCCAGAGTATGGGAAGTGTCTGGGACAGGAATCTATCCCTCTAGCATGTCCTGTTTATTGTGGTGCCAAAGTTTAGGGCCCTACAGCATGTAGCTTGGAGGGATTGGGATTTCTTTAGGTGTAGCATGTCCAACAGCTCTGGGTTTGACATAGCTTTATATGTTAGGCAGAGATCACCTTGGAGTAGGTGATATGCTATGGAGTAAAGCTAGAGGTTTTGAGACAGTCAGTGTAAGGCATCTGTTTGAGGCCAGTAATCCTCTTTGTGAGGTACTTCTATGGCCTTTGCAGCTGCTGCAGATTTGTTGTGAGGTACATTCCAAAAGGGGCATTGTACTCTATAATGGGTCTAATGAGTGTCGAGCAGAGGGGAACAATGACCTCTTTCTTCCTGGATGAGAACCCTTTTATGATGAGGTGTGCCACGTAAAAGTACTTCATGACTACTGTGGCGATGTGACTATCAAAGGACAGACTACTATCCACCTGGGTCCCAAGGTCTCTTATCACGCATCCAGTGTTAAGTAGACTGCTGTCTATGTAGTAGTTCATGGGTACAGAGTTTTTACCAAATGGGATGACCATGCACTTTTTGGCATTGAGCTTGAGGCCATGGCTCTGACACCAGGCATCTGTCTCAGTGAGGCCCTTCTATAGGATTTCCACATCATTTGGGGACTCGACTATGGCTCGCAGTTTGCAGTCATCTGCAAACTTCATTAGTCAGAGGCCTTCTGTGTTAGCCTGTACTTCAGAGAAGTAGATCTCAAACAGGAGAGGTCCCAGGACTGAACCCTGTGGTACTCCACTTGTCACTGGTTTGAGGTCAGATTTGGAGTATGCAACTTGTACAGTGTGGGTTCTGTCAGAGAGCCATTTGGCAACCCACCTTGTGATGTAGGGATTTATACCTAGTTTAGTGTATTTAGCTATAATTCCAGAATGGGGGATGGTGTTGAAAGCCTTGGCAAGGTCAAGATAGGCTGTGTGAACCACCTTACCCTCATCTACGGCTTTGGTGACTGCCTCAAAGAAGTCGATCAGGTTCAGGAGGCATGATCTGCCTTTCACAAACCCGAACTGGGTGGGATCCAGAGTTTGAAGGTTACCAATGCCTTTGTTTATGAGTTCCATGATGATACGTTCCATGGCCTTGCAGACCAGGCTCGTCAGGCTAATAGGGCGATAGTTCCCGGGATCAATGGTGGCTCCCCCTTTGTGGAGTGGGATAACTGTTGCTGTATGCCATTCAGTGGGCACAAAGCCTAATGTGAGGCTGTGACTGAACATGGTGCTTAGGTGGGGAGCCAGTTTGTTCTGAAGTTCATGTAAAATGCAGCCTGGGATGTTGTTCGGTCCCATGGATGCTGTGTTTGTGGCTTTAGAGAGTGCAGATTTTACCTGCATAGTTGTGATTACAGGGACTCTGCATTCTTCCTGTATAGATATGGGCCCTTTAGGGGTGGGGGGGTAAAGTTCGTACTGAACCTATCTGCCAGGATGTTGGCAATATCAGTTGGTTCTGTAATTTCCATGCCATTGTGCTGTAACGCAGAGCAGATCTGGGTGTTGCCATTGAGATTCTTGACATAGCTATAGAATGCTTTGTGGTTGTTCTTAGAATCATTGGAGATTTTGTTTTCATAGCTAGCTTTGGATGATCTTATAAGGGATCTCAGCTTCTTACTGAGGCTGAGCAGGGTGCTTCTCCACTCATGGAATTTTACTCTCTTTTGTAACAATTTCTTCCTTCTGTTGTACAGTTTGTTTATGGCAGGGGACCACCAGATTGGCTTCCTTTTTTGGAGGATAGCATCTTGGTTCTGTTTGGGATAGCACGATCCATGCACTTGTGTAAGTGCTTATAGAGTGCATTTGTGTAGGATTCAGCATTTGCAACTGTATTGTCCATCTGCATGGGTGTCATGAAGTTCACCACTTCTGTCTTAAGAAGCATGAAGTTGGCTTTGGAGAAATTTTTTAATGTGGTTTCCTTAATGGGGGATGGGGGCGGGATGTGGATATCAAGGGTCATTAGCTTATGGTCGGATAGGACCAACGAGGAGTTGACTTTAGGTGTGGAACAATGGTCACTCATGTTGGTAATGACTAGGTTTAGGATATTGTTGCTCCTGATGGGGGTGTGGATAAGTTGATCCAGGGCATAGGAGTTTATGAATTCCAGAAAGCATTGTGCGAAGGAGTTGGTACATGAGTAGTTTTCCCAGTTAATGGTGGTGTAGTTGAAATCACCCATTATTAGTGTGTTTGGTTGAACCCTAATATTTTCAGTACTTCAAGAAAAGAGGAGTGAGAATCCTGGGGCATGGTGGAGGATCTGTAGCAAGCTACAATTTGGATTGCAGTTTTGCCCAAAGTTAGTTACACTTGGATAATCTTGGATGCATTATGATGAGCAACTAGCCTGGAGGTGTGGATATCCTAAATGAATATGGACACACCTCCGCCTTTGGTGTTCCGGTCCAGGTTACATGGCCGAAAAGTGTGGTATGAGTTATAGCCTGGTAATGCAGGGGTGCTCTCTGGAGCCTTGAACCAGGTCTCAGTCACTGCACAGATATCGATGTTCTCCATTTTAAGGAGTGCCTCGAGTGAGTGCATTTTGAGATTTAGATTTCTAGCACTGAGTAGCATTACCCTCAGATTTTGCTTGCTTGTACCTGTTATGGTGGTGAATTTGTCATTTGAATCTTGACTAATAAAGGCACTATAGGGGTGGCAAGAGCCTTTGTCAGTATCCAGAATCCCAAGGGTGACAGGTGCAGGCCATCTCTGGCAAAGCATCGTGGTCTGTCGATCATGTCATTCCAGGCAGACAGATACTAGATTCCCTCAGAATGACACCAGAAGCTTAGCCAATTGTTGAAGTCAATCATTTTGTCCTTGTACTGTGATGTCATTCTGAGTGATGGCTGGATGCTACTCAGGGCTAGGGTCATACCTGCTTGGGCTACAAGATTGGAGAGCTCCTCTGTGTCTCTTTTCATGTAGTCCATGTAGGTACATTTCAGGTCATTCACACCAACATGGACAATGACAGAGTCATATTTGCACTTGTTGTGGAGTGACCTGAGTGCTTGTGTTATGTGGTGGATCCTGGCACCTGACAGGCAGCTGACAGTAACTTTTTCCTTGTTTAGCCTGGTGAGTGGAACATCAGTGTGCCTGACTATAGCATCACCTATGACTAGATTGTTGGGTACATTATGCCTTATGGGCTGTAGTTGAGGGGCACACTGAGTATGTGGGCTATGTGTCATTTGGGTTGTGTTGGGGGTTGGAGGTTGCTTGCATTTCTGCTTTGGAGGTCTCTGTTGTTTGGGCAGGTTATTACTGAGAGCCTCCATGAATGTAGGTGTGTGTTTTGTGCTTCTGTGTGTGTGTTTTGTTGGTGTAGGTTTTGAGGGACTATGTGATGAGTGTGGGAGTGGTGCAAGTGTTTACCTTCTCCTATTGACTGTCTAGTCCAGTCTTCAGTGAAGAGAGCTTTGCTTCCAGTTTGGCTATGTAAGTGCATCTCTCACAGGTCGTAGTGTTGGTTTGTAGAAGGAGAGGGTTGTCTGTGTACATGAGGCAATTGCTGCATTGTCCCAAATGCCCAGATTCATCAGGTAAACAGGAGAAAACACCGGGAGCTGACCTTTAGACATGCCTGAACAGGTGCTTATTTATTATGTGCTAAAAACTGTTTTCCTCTAGACAAGTGAGGAAAGTTGAGTGCTGTAGTAATTTGTAACTTATTTAGTGCTTACAATAAGTTCTGAACCAGTGCTGAGCTCAAAGAAACAGATTTGAGTGCTAAAACTTAAAAGCTGGCTAGTTGCAAGGGAAAATTTGAAAAACAGACTTTATGGCGCCAGGAAGAGTTTAACACTAGTTAAGTGGGGGGGGGGCTCAGGAGCTCACAAACCGTCCTGGACACAGCAAATCCGTATCTGGACAAGACCTGCCAGAGGAAAGGAGGGAAACAAGCTTAGACGTTTCTTTTTTTTTCAGTAAAAGTAGAAATAGAGAAAGCTGGAACAGAAGTTAATTCAACATTAAGAATCTGAGTGGGTTGGCCTTCACAAATGTTCTCTATTAGATTGAATGAACTAATGACACTAGACTGGGAGGAGTGTCGCAGATCAAATATACAGTATGGGCTGGCAACTGCAAAGCCACCAAGTATAAGAACACCACAACACTACGGAGGGTGGGTGGGGGTAGGTGAGAAAAATTACAGTTCCTAGTTGTAGCCACTAAATTAAAGTTTTAAACAGATCAAGGAGCAATAGCAGACTCTAGAGGATGCTTTTAATTGTAAACAGACAATTATAGTAATGCACACTATTACAGTTCCTAGCTGTAGAACACAGAAACCTCAAAAAATCAAAAATGCACAGAAAAGCTCGGATAGAGCACTCACAAATAGTATGAAAAAGAAGTTTATAGTTAAGTAATTCAGTAAACATGCAATGGATGTGATGGTGGGGTGCAGACTGCTGACATTAGCTCCATGCAGAAGTGAGGAATGGATGTGATGGTGGGGTGCAGACTGCTGTCATTAGTTCCATGTCGAAGTGAGGAATGGATGTGATGGTGGGGTGCAGACTGCTGACATTAGCTCCATGTAGAAGTGAGGGATGGATGTGATGGTGGGGTGCAGACTGCTGACATTAGTTCCATGTCGAAGTGAGGAATGGATGTGATGGTGGGGTGCAGGCTGCTGACATTAGCTCCATGTAGAAGTGAGGAATGGATCAGCATGGTCCACCCACTGCATGCTGCATCTAGGAAATATAATCAAGGCATGTGTTTGGGCAGGAAATAAAGTTACCAAAACACTGTCTGCAACAGTAATTCTCAGACCAGGACACATTAATCATGCTGATTCTGATCTAATCATGCTGACTGATCGTTACTGGAAGTATGAGGAGAGGCAATAGGGTATTCTAAATGGAGCAAAAAATTCAAGATTTGTGATGGAAAAAACTTTACTTAAAGAAGTTTTTAGACATTTGTCATCCAAAATGAAAGCAGTAAGAAAAAAAGGATATAATATATGTATAGTGTTGCAACAATTAATCAGTCATCATGATTCAATTCAAAATCTTAACATCTTGTGTAGAATCCCATCTTATCCTGTCTCGTTAAGATAAAACTTGTGCCCCACCGTGCATATATACATATGCAGTACTGATATTTCCAGCCAAAATACAAGCTGGTTCATCTTTCAGATGCTACAATTACTTAATTTCTTTTGCATAAAGCAAAGTAGCAAGATACAAAATGAAGGGCCGGGGCCAAAATATTAAAAAAGCACCTTATGCAAGGCACTGCTTTTGATTGCCAAAATGCTTTCTTGCTGTGTATTACTAAACATAACCTTTTGAAACATTACTGTATTTGAGGGTAAATATTAAAACTGAGTTATCATGAGAAAATGAAGCATAATATGTATTTATTGGTGGTGTAGAGCATTAACCATTACAATTTTAGGTGAGACTACCATACTACTATTGGTGCCCATATTAGACTGGTTACTCCACTTTTTAATGAACTAAAGTAACAGCCCCTGGGTCACCATAAAACCTAACAATCTCTCATGCATCTGAATAGTTCATTCAAAATAGGATGAATATCTTGTTTATATTCAAACAGTAAAGTCTTTCAGACTATCACTAGTCAATAGCCATATTAACTGTACATTTTTCTTGGCATCCTGTGCTTGCTGTTCTGAATTCTTTTCATGTTAGAAAAAAAATTATAGCATCTTTTTTCGGGTCTATATTATATGAACAAAAGTTCATGATATCGAATGCTCTAAATAGCAAAAATGCCAGACTTCAAACCCCTTATTGTGGGGGGCTATGCCCTCCCCCCACTAAATATATATACCAACTCTGAGATTGCACTACGGTGAGGAAAGGGCAAATATTCCGACCTTCACTGTACTGCAATCTCATAAGAAGCACTTTGAGGTCTGGCATTTTTAGCTCTTCAGAGCGTTCAGTATTATGAACTTTCATTCGTATAATACAGACCCTCTTTTTTTCTACTTATCTGTTGTTATATTCTGTCCCATGGCTCATCATTGTTTTTCATGTACATTGCATTGTACCTTTATTCAAATTCTATTTCTTGTGACACGCATTACACAAGCATGTATAAGCACAGGTACCTAACAAGACATCCTATTGTTCATTGCAGTTTTGTTTTGCTCTCCAACTTGTATTATAACTGCAAGCTAGTAAATGTCTCATTTTACCAAACAACAGTTTGGCATGGTTATGAAGAGTGTTCACAGTACACTGCAATGTTTATCAAATGCAAACAATCATGAAAAATTATGCAATGATGCAAGTGAAGAGGAAACAAACTCACAATATTAATGTTGCTACATTTTTATTTTAATTCTATACTCTAATATTTAATTTCAGATACAGCAGATCCTTGACTTTTATTCAGTATAAATAAATGATGATACTAGAATAATTTAGCATACTATTCATGTTTAAGTTGAACACTAAATTAACCCATTGCTAAAAGTTTATCAGTTTGTGAAAAACAGTTTCATTTAAGGATCCATTTGAAAGCTAAGGAAAGTACTTACAAATATAATACAGTGTCATGATTTTTTTTTTAATATATAGAGGTGAAATCTCCTCATGAAGGTAATCTGTCTGAAAAACTAAAGTCTTTGATAAACAAAGAAGGCAACAGAACCAGAGTTATCCAGCCTCACAGGTCACAAGAGCTGAAAAAAGTATTTTCCACAGGAACCCTAAGAGAGGTAATGCAAAATGTGATTTAATAAATTATTAATTTATCTAATATACCTTGCTTGAAATGTAACAGTTCTGTTATGACCCAAAAGATATCAGAGTTAGAAAGAATGGTCCATGATATGCATCATTTTAAAAGCAGTTGTGAAGCTATTCCAGTATACGTTTTAAGATATATGCATGTTGGCATAAACCAATTATACAAGCAATCTAAGTGGAACGGTCAGTGTTTTGGTACAAATATAACTACAAATTCTGGAGACTGGAATAGCACTGTGCCATTTATTATGCCAAATCATATAGCTTTTGATACAAAATTATGTTAATGTTATTTTATTTCTGTTGTTAAGGAATGCCTCCTGAAATTTCTTCTTGAGTTGCATCCTCATGCTATGACATCATGCGAGACTTAGTCTACTCACTTCACTATCTAAGTTAAAGTAAAACAAAAAAATAAAGTAATGTAAAGCAGTAATCTCCAAATGAAGTGCTCCTATTATCTCACCAGCCTCAGTAATTGCAAAACCTATTTTGGTCCAATAAGGTATTACATCATTGCTGTATTCCAGTGTCTTTGTGTTTTCTACCTAAAGTAATCTATGATTTATTATATTTTCATGATAACTGTTTAATTGGAGGATACCTTCTAGAAAGGTATGCTGTCAAATAGGTTTTTCAAGATGCCTAACTGGTTCAGGAATAAGGCATCTGCCTGCATTACTAATAGCCTAGATTTGGTTGTCCAGGCATGAAAAGGAAAGTGGATGTTTTTGAATTATGTCTTATGTTCAATCATCGTCTTCAATAAATCTCTCTTGAAGACTGAAGAACTTATGGGAAGTATCTGACTATAAAGGTGTTGGGGGGCAAGATTTTGTTCTAGGGCTATATGACTCACATAAGAACTTGACATATCCTTTTTGCATCTACTATACTTCCACCCCTCACATGATTGCCAAAGCTTGTGCAAAGGGAAGGCTGGACACTAACATTGTAGTCACATTGCACAAGTATTATTCACTTCTCTAGCTTCAACTCTGCCATTTAGTTTATGTACCCTCACAAAGGGGTAAACCAGATTAGCATATGCATTTTTATTTAATAAACTGGCCACAATAGGTCAAAAATGACCCCTTGAACATTGTCAGCTGGTTTGAGGTGAACCTTGAGAAGTTGTCTGTTATGAAAAGGACCATTCTTGGAAGATTTTTCTAATGTTTTAGGTTCATAGGTTCATAGGTTCATAGGTTCATACTAGGCTATCTGCCCTAGGGCATTTATAAGCCTAGCCAGAATGTGTTTGGCTTTCGCCACCCATTTTAAATTTATTTTGCTATGCCCTTTTTCGAGGTTAGTATACTGTGCCTCTGTCTAACAGTGACACAGAAGTGATACCCGGGGTAAACCTACAATCTCCCATCCACTCATCAAGATTCCTCTTGAAGAGAGTCAATGAGGGATTCTGCCTAACCTGGACTGGGATTTTATTCCAGAGTGAAGGGAGCCTCTGGGTTATGAATCTGTCCCTCCAGCATATCCTATTTATATCAGTGCTGAGGTTCAAGTCTCTCGAGCACGTAGCTCGACGGGATTTGGATTTTCTGAGGTGCAGCATGTCCATTAATTCTGGGTTGGACATGGCTTTATATGTCAGGCACAGATCACCATCACCTCTGAACAGAAGGTATGCCACTGAGTAGAGCTGGAGTTTCTTTAACCGGGCAGCATATGGCATCTGTTTGAGCCCCTTGATCCTCTTGGTGAGGTACTTTTGGGGTCTTTCCTGTTGCTGCAGGTGTCTGGTAAGGTACATCCCAAAAGGGGCATTGTACTCAATTATGGGCCTGATGAGGGATGAGTAAAGAGGCACGATGACCTCCCATGATCTAGATGTGAATCCCTTCATGATTAGGTGGGCTATATAAAATGTTTTTCTAACCACTTTGGCAATGTGGTTGTCAAATGAGAGATTGCTATCAACTTGGGTCCCCAGGTCCCTAATTACTTCTTCCGTACTTAATGGATTACCACCTATGTGGCAATTTGTGGGCACTTTGTTTTTGCCAAAGGGGATGAATATACACTTTTTGGCATTTAGCTTGAGGCCATGGCTCTGGCACCAGTTGTCTGTTTCTATGAGGCCCTTTTGGAGGATGCTTGTGTTGGCTGGAGAGTCGATTATGGCACCCAGTTTGCAGTCATCTGCGAACTTGGTCAGCCACAGTCCTTCCATGTTGGCCTGTACCTCCGAGAAATATATACCGAACAAGAGAGGTCCCAGGACTGAGCCTTGTGGGACACCACTTGTAACTGGTTTGGAGTCTGACATGGCTCCAGCAATTCTAACCATGTGGGTTCTGTCCTTGAGCCAGTTTGCAATCCATCTAGTGACATAGGGGTTTATATTTAAGCTGGTGATCTTATCTTTAATGCCCGAGTGGGGTATTGTATTGAAGGCTTTTGCGAGGTCCAGGTAGGCTGTGTGGACCACCTTCCCCTCATCAATGGCCTTGGTGACTGTTTCAAAGAAATCAACCAGGTTTAAGAGGCAGGATCTGCCCTTAACAAAGCCGAACTGGGTAGGATCCAGTGTCTGTAGGTCCCCAATATCTTTATTTATAAGGTCCATGATGATCCTTTCCATAGCTTTGCAGACCAAGCTAGTCAGGCTTATGGGGCGATAGTTTCCAGGATCCATTGAGGCACCACCTTTATGGAGAGGGACCACTGTTGCTGTACTCCACTCTTTGGGCACATATCCTGTAGTAAGGCTGAGATTGAACAGTAGTTTTATGTTTGGGTTTAGCTCTTCTTGGAGTTCATGTAGGATGCAGCCTGGAACACCGTCTGATCCCATTGATGCTGTGTTTTTTGCTTTGGAGAGGGTGGCTCTTACCTGAGCATCTGAGATGTCAGGGGGGGCAGCACTCTGCTGGGATAGATATTTGCCCTTTTGGTGGTGGTGGGGGGAGTTTGCGCTGAACCTGTCAGCTAAGATGTTGGCAATGTGTGGGTTTGGTGTATTTTTTGTCATTTTGGACTAATTCTGAGCATATCTGGGAATTACCACCCAGGTTCCTAACATAACTAAAGAAAGCCTTGTGATTATCCTTAGTGTTCTGTGCAATTTTTCTCTCGAAGCTGGCCTTAGACAATTTTATGAGTGCCTGTAGTTTTTTGCTAATACTGATCAGTGATGCCTTCCCTTTTTGGGATTTTGCTCTATCATTTAGTAGCTTCCTCCTTTTATTGTATAGTTTGGCTGGGGTCCACCAGACAGGACGTCTGCCTATGGAGGATTGGGTCTTGGTTTTATTTGGGATCGCATGATCCATGCATTCCTGAAGGTGTTCATAGAATGCGTTTATAGGATTCTGCGGTCTGGGCCGTATTTTCCACAGGCACGGGGATTCCACCTCGGTTTTGAGAAGTGTGAAATTTGCTTTAGTGAAGTTTTTCACTGTGGTTTTCTGGGCAGGGGGTGGGGTCGGGATGTGAATATCCAGTGAGATTAGTTTATGGTCTGATCTTACCAGTGAGGGATACACTTCTGGTCTGGAGCATAGAGTCCCCATGTTGGTGATGATCAGGTCCAGTATGTTTTCCCCTCTTGTGGGAGTGGTAACAAGTTGTTCCACAGCATTTGAGTTTATAAATTTTAGGAACCTTTGGGCTAGGGTGTTGGAGCTAGAGTAATGCTCCCAGTCTATGTTTGGGTAGTTGAAGTTGCCCAATATAATGGTGTTTGGAGAGACCTTCATATTTTCCAGTGTTCTCAGGAAGGCCGAGTGGGGTTCCTGGGTTTGGGAGGGTGGTCTGTAGCAAGCTATAAACTGGAAGGCAGTTTTACCCACTGTTAGTTGCACATGGATAGTCTCTGATGCTTCGTGCTTTGCCACCAACCTGGAGGTGTGGGTATTTTTGATGAATATCGATACTCCTCTTCCTTTTGTGGTTCAGTCCAAGTTTTGGGGCCAAAAAGCATGGTATGAGGTATAACCTGGTAGTGCTGGGGTGCTCTCGGGAGCCCTGAACCAGGTTTCTGTTACTGCACAGATATCAATGTTCTCCATGCTAAGGAGAGTTTCGAGTGCATGCATCTTGAGGTTTAGACTTCTGGCATTGAGTAGCATTACTCTTAGTTTCTTATCCCTTGTGATACCTATGGAGGTGGGTTTGTCTTTTGAGCCTTGCCTAAAAAAGGCACTATGGGGTAGCAAGAGCCTTTGCCAATATCCGAAAGCCCAGGGGTGACAGGTGCAAGCCGTCCCTAGCGAAGCATCGTGGCTTGTCGAGCATATCATCCCAAGCTGACAGGCATTGGATCCCCTTTGAATGACACCAGTACTTAAGCCAATTGTTGAAATTGATCATCTTGTCTTCATATTGTGGCATCATTCTTGGTGAGGATAAGATGCTACTCAAGGTCAGGGTCATACCGGCCTGGGCTACATGCTCAGAGAGCTCCTCTATGTCTATTTTCATGTAGTCCAGGGAGGTACGTCTCAGGTCATTCACACCAGCATGGGCAATGACTGAGTCATATTTGTACTTGCCTTGGAGTGACCTGAGTGCTTGTGTTATGTGGCGGATCCTAGCACCCGACAGGCTGCTCACCATGACCCTCTCCTTGTTCAGCCTGGTGAGCAGGACGTCAGTGTGCCTGATGATAGAGTCACCTATTACAAGTGTATCAGGTGTGTTGTTTAGTCTTAAGGGCTGTGACTGTTCGGCACACTGGCTTTGTGAGATATGTGTTGCACGTGTTTTGTTTTGGGGTAGCGGTTGCTTGGGTGTCTGCTTTGGAGGTCTCTGCTGCTTAGGCAGATCTTTATTTAGAGCCTCCGAGTATGTTTTTGTGTGATTATGTGTTTGGTTTGCTGTCGTGGTAGGTCTATGTGAGACTGGAATTGTAGTGAGTGTGGTTTCCTTCTCCTTCTGACTGGTTATGCTAGTACTGAGTTGAGAGAGCTTAGCCTCCAGTTTGGCTATATGGTTGCATCTCTCACATGTGTTGGAATTTGTTGGGAGGAGGAGAGGGTTGTCTGTGTACATGAGGCAGTTGTAACATTGCCTCAAGATTCCCAGATTCACCAGCTGGACCGGAGAGGAGATTGACAACTGACCTTTGGACATGCTAGAATAATATTGGGGATTCCTTTATAATTGAAAACAAGGGCCAGTGGGGAGTGAGGGTGTAGTGCTTTTAATTTTTAGTGCTGACTTATATAATTGCTTTAGTGAGCAAGTGCCAGGTAACTTAAGTGCAATGTGTTACATGTAACTTAAATGCAAAAACGACAAACAGTAACTTTCTTTCAAGTGAAACAAGGAAATAAGTACAGCAAGCAATGAAGATATCACTAGTGATCCACAGAAGTGCTGAGAAGCCGTGTATTAGGTGGAATTAGCGTTCCAGGGCAATAAAAAGCAAACAAACAACAAGCATATAAACAAAGCTAGATTCAGCAGGCCTGGATCTAGTCTATGCTACAGCAAACAAGGTGTACCAATTTCAGTAAGATACAGTTCAAATATTCAGGCACTATAAACCTTTAACCAGAAATTCCCAGCTCAGAAGAGCAGAGGCCAGCCTCTTCTCCCACAAGAGTGCAGACCACGAACCTTCTTAATGTAAAATAACTGGCCTGAAGCCCAAGTGCTTAAACCAGAACTAATACACTTTAAGAATAACAGACACTGGGCTCTCAATCAGCAGTTCCCAAATTAGAAGGATGAAAGCTACCTGTCCTGCCACCACAGTGCATGCCACAAACCTTCCTAATGTAAAACAACTGGTCTGAAGCCCAAGTGCTTAATCCAAAAGACTTAGAATGATAGCTACTCTTTAATCAAGTTACTACCAAGCAGTAATAAATACAATTGAATACTTTAGAGAATGCCTGGATTAGTGCTCAAGTTACACAAACAAAGCTAGATCCAGCAGGCCCAAATCCAGTCTATGCCACAGCAAACAAGGCGCACCAAATTCAGTAAGAAGCAGTCCAGATATGTATGCACTATAAGCCTTTAACCAGAAATTCCCAGCTCAGACGGGCAGATTCCAGCCTCTCCTCCCACAAAAGTGCAGACCACGAACCCTCTTAATGTAAAATAACTGGCCTGAAAGCCCAAGTGCTTAAACCAGAATTAATACACTTTTAGAATAACAGACACTGAGACCTCAATCAGCAGTTCCCAACCTAGAAGGATGTAAGCTACCTGTTCTGCTAATACAGTGCAGACCACAAACCCTCTCAGTGCAAAACAACTGGTCCGAAGGCCAAGTGTTTAAATCAAAAGGCTTAGAATGAGTTACACCAAGCAGTAATAAATACAACTGAGTACTTTTAAGATGATGCAAAAGTAAAATAAAGTAGGTAGAAACACAAGTACAGTAAAAGCAGATGAAATTTTTTTTTCTGAAGAAGTGCTGAGATCAAAGAAACAGATTTGAGTGCTGAAACTAGAAAACTGGCTAGTTATAAGAAAAAAAAACTAAGCTAGAAGGCTTCCCTCCAACACAGAAGGCCTTGGGGTCTCAGAAGCCTACAAATAGTTTACACCACTTAACAGGAAAGGCAGGAAACAAGCTTAATTTTTTTTTATTCTGTTTCCCAGATGCTCTCTTTGTACACAGTAGGAGTTGCTGTAATCAGAATATGATCTCACTGCACTCAGTTGAGTGAGCAAATGAGATGGGCCGAGAAGGAGTATCCAAACACAAATTTACAAGAGGGGCGGGCAGTTTCAAGGCCACTAAGATTAATACCAAAATAAAAAGAGGGAGGGTGGGTGGGACTAACTAAAGAGCAGAGTCAAAACTTTAAGTTCAGTTAATATTCCTGCAACACAGTTAAAATCAATTTAAATACTGTATTTTTTGGAAAAATAAGTGCAGATAAAGGTACTTAAATTCTCTTATACATCCAGTTGAATACAGCTAGTTCTTAGCCGGCCAAAGCTGAGGTTTTTAAGCAGAAAATATTACACATTGTACCACTTAAATAGGCAAGGACAGGAAATCAAAGAATGTGGCTACACCCACACCTGTAATTACACGCAAACAATAAAACTCAGCAAACACTGACTAACTTCCAGTTCAGTTAATATTCCTGCAACACAGTTAAAATCCATTTAAATACTGTATTTTTGGGAAAAAAAGTGCAGATAAAGGTACTTAAATTCTCTTATACGTCCAGTTGAATACAGCTAGTTCTTAGCCGGCCAAAGCTGAGGTTTTTAAGCAGAAAATATTTCACACTGCACCACTTAAATAGGCAAGGACAGGAAATCAAAGAATGTGTCTACCCCCACACCTGTAATTACTAGCAAACAATAAAACTCAGCAAAAACCGACTAAATTCCAGTTCAGTTAATATTCCTGCAACACAGTTAAAATCAATTTAAATACTGTATTTTTGGGAAAAAAAAGTGCAGATAAAGGTACTTAAATTCTCTTATACGTCCAGTTGAATACAGCTAGTTCTTAGCCGGCCAAAGCTGAGGTTTTAAAGCAGAAAATATTTCACACTGTACCACTTAAATAGACAAGGACAGGAAATCAGAGAATGTGACTACCCCCACACTTGTAATTACTAGCAAACAATAAAACTCAGCAAACACTGACTAACTTCCAGTTCAGTTAATATTCCTGCAACACAGTTAAAATCAATTTATATACTGTATTTAAAAAAAAAAAAAGTGCAGATAAAGGTACTTAAATTCTCTTATACATCCAGTTGACTACAGCTAGTTCTTAGCCGGCCAAACTGAGGTTTTTAAGCAGAAAATATTTCACACTGTACCACTTAAATAGCCAAGGACAGGAAATCAAATAATGTGGCTACCCCCACACCTGTAATTACTACCAAACAATAAAACTCAGCAAACACTGACTAACTTCCAGTTCAGTTAATATTCTTGCAACACAGTTAAAATCAATTTAAATACTGTATTTTTTGAAAAAAAGTGCAGATAAAGGTACTTAAATTCTCTTATACGTCCAGTTGAATACAGCTAGTTTTTAGCCGGCCAAAGCTGAGGTTTTAAAGCAGAAAATATTTCACACTGTACCACTTAAATAGGCAAGGACAGGAAATCAAAGAATGTGACTACCCCCACACCTGTAATTACTAGCAAACAATAAAACTCAGCAAACACTGACTAACTTCCAGTTCAGTTAATATTCCTGCAACACAGTTAAAATCAATTTAAATACTGTTTTAAAAAAAAAAAGTGCAGATAAAGGTACTTAAATTCTCTTATACATCCAGTTGAATACAGCTAGTTCTTAGCCAGCCAAAGCTGAGGTTTATAAGCAGAAAATATTTCACACTGTACCACTTAAATAGGCAAGGACAGGAAATCAAAGAATGTGGCTACCCCCACACCTGTAATTACTAGCAAACAATAAAACTCAGCAAACACTGACTAACTTCCAGTTCAGTTAATATTCCTGCAACATAGTTAAAATCAATTTAAATACTGTATTTTTGGAAAAAAAAGTGCAGATAAAGGTACTAAAATTCTCTTATACGTCCAGTTGAATACAGCTAGTTCTTAGCCGGCCAAAGCTGAGGTTTTTAAGCAGAAAATATTTCACACTGTACCACTTAAATAGGCAAGGACAGGAAATCAAAGAACGTGACTACCCCCACACCTGTAATTACTAGCAAACAATAAAATTCAGCAAACACTGACTAACTTCCAGTTCGGTTAATATTCTTGCAACACAGTAAAAATCAATTTAAATACTGTATTTTTTGAAAAAAAGTGCAGATAAAGGTACTTAAATTCTCTTATACGTCCAGTTGAATACAGCTAGTTCTTAGCCGGCCAAAGCTGAGGTTTTTAAGCAGAAAATATTTCACACTGTACCACTTAAATAGGCAAGGACAGGAAATCAAAGAATGTGACTACCCCCACACCTGTAATTACTACCAAACAATAAAACTCAGCAAACACTGACTAACTTCCAGTTCAGTTAATATTCCTGCAACACAGTTAAAATCAATTTAAATACTGTATTTTTTTAAAAAAAAAGTGCAGATAAAGGTACTTAAATTCTCTTATATGTCCAGTTGAATACAGCTAGTTCTTAGCCGGCCAAAGCTGAGGTTTTTAAGCAGAAAATATTTCACACTGTACCACTTAAATAGGCAAGGACAGGAAGTCAAAGAATGTGGCTACCCCCACACCTGTAATTACCAGCAAATAATAAAATTCAGCAAACACTGACTAACTTCCAGTTCAGTTAATATTCCTGCAACACAGTTAAAATCAATTTAAATACTGTATTTTTTTCAAAAAAAGTGCAGATAAACGGAATTAAATTCTCTTATACGTCCAGTTGAATATAGCTAGTTCTTAGCCGGCCAAAGCTGAGGTTTTTAAGCAGAAATATTTCACACTGTACCACATAAATAGGCAAGGACAGGAAATCAAAGAATGTGGCTACCCCCACACCTGTAATTACTATCAAACAATAAAACTCAGCAAACACTGACTAACTTCCAGTTCCGTTAATATTCCTGCAACACAGTTAAAATCAATTTAAATACTGTATTTTTGGGAAAAAAGTGCAGATAAAGGTACTTAAATTCTCTTATACGTCCAGTTGAATACAGCTAGTTCTTAGCCGGCCAAAGCTGAGGTTTTTAAGCAGAAAATATTTCACACTGTACCACTTAAATAGGCAAGGACAGGAAATCAAAGAATGTGGCTACCCCCACACCTGTAATTACTAGCAAACAATAAAACTCAGCAAACACTGACTAACTTCCAGTTCAGTTAATATTCCTGCAACACAGTTAAAATCAATTTAAATACTGTATTTTTTGAAAAAGAAAGTGCAGATAAAGGTACTTAAATTCTTTTATATGTCCAGTTGAATACAGCTAGTTCTTAGTCGGCCAAAGCTGAGGTTTTTAAGCAGAAAATATTTCACACTGTACCACTTAAATAGGCAAGGACAGGAAATCAAAGAATGTGACTACCCCCACACTTGTAATTACTAGCAAACAATAAAACTCAGCAAACACTGACTAACTTCCAGTTCAGTTAATATTCCTGCAACACAGTTAAAATCAATTTATATACTGTAATTTTTTTTAAAAAAAGTGCAGATAAAGGTACTTAAATTCTCTTATACGTCCAGTTGACTACAGCTAGTTCTTAGCCGGCCAAACTGAGGTTTTTAAGCAGAAAATATTTCACACTGTACCATTTAAATAGGTAAGGACAGTAAATCAAAGAATCTGGATACCCCCACACCTGTAATTACTAGCAAACAATAAAACTCAGCAAACACTGACTAACTTTCAGTTCAGTTAATATTCCTGCAACACAGTTAAAATCAATTTAAATACTGTATTTTTGGAGAAAAAAAGTGCAGATAAAGGTACTTAAATTCTCTTATACGTCCAGTTGAATACAGCTAGTTCTTAGTCAGCCAAAGCTGAGGTTTTTAAGCAGAAAATATTTCACACTGTACCACTTAAATAGGCAAGGACAGGAAATCAAAGAATGTGACTACCCCCACACTTGTAATTACTAGCAAACAATAAAACTCAGCAAACACTGACTAACTTCCAGTTCAGTTAATATTCCTGCAACACAGTTAAAATCAATTTATATACTGTATTTTAAAAAAAAAAGTGCAGATAAAGGTACTTAAATTCTCTTATACATCCAGTTGACTACAGCTAGTTCTTAGCCGGCCAAACTGAGGTTTTTAAGCAGAAAATATTTCACACTGTACCATTTAAATAGGTAAGGACAGTAAATCAAAGAATCTGGGTACCCCCACACCTGTAATTACTAGCAAACAATAAAACTCAGCAAACACTGACTAACTTCCAGTTCAGTTAATATTCCTGCAACACAGTTAAAATAAATTTAAATACTGTATTTCTTGAAAAAAAAGTGCAGATAAAGGTACTTATATTCTCTTATACATCCAGTTTTGTAGTGCATTCTAGAGTGCTTTCCCTAACTGAAGATAAGGTATATTATTTCTTATTGTTTCCTATTGCTAAAGTGTAAGAAAATAGCCTGAAAAATTTTGCAGTGACTATTTATTATGCAAATAATTTAAAACAACAACTATAGCATTTGATCTTAGACATGTAGTGCCTACAGCATATGTTACACCATCCAAGAACTTATAGATCTCTTACTCTGCTATTTTGAGCCAAAAGCTGAAAACATTTTCTTTATTTCACAAAGTAGGAATATTGCTTACAAAGATGCAAGCAAATACGAAAGTCATACCTTCAGTAACACTCAATTTTAGTCTGAAAATTGTATGGTGACCTAATAAAATGTAAACAAAAAAATGAGCCCAAGTGGTATATTAATGAGACCAGCAAAAAAGAACAAGGTCTATAACATCAAAACACTATTGATTTTTGTTATACGTCCAAAAATACATTAAGCAGTTTTGTATAAGATTTCTTCATCAGTCTATATGAAACTGCAGAAACATTTCTTAATGGTTAATACATTTTGTTTCACTGATTACTGGAAAAAAATGTTCAAAACTACAAATTTAAAATACAGACTAATAAATATACAGTCCAAGCATATACTAGCGTGTAGGAACCTAATGGCACACCCAGAATCAAATATACAGCTTTGGTACTTCTATGTTACGGCAAGAAAACAAAAATGCATGAGAACTCTTCAGTTAAATCCACACATTTTAATCCGAAAAGTCTGATGAAGCCTACGGGTGAAAGCGCTTACTACGATTAAAATGTGTGGATTTAACTGAAGAGTTCTCGTGCATTTTTGTTTTCTTGCCGTAACATAGAAGTACCAAAGCTGTATATTTGATTCTGGGTGTGCCATTAGGTTCCTACACACTAGTATATGCTTGGACTGTATACCTATATTCTTATTTTGGCGGTAGTAGGAGCCACACTCTGTTGGCTGGGTGTCTTCCGTATTTTTGATAACAGACTAATAAATGTTGAAATATTAAACAAGTATAATTTAAAACAATAAGGAAGGTGAATCCAAAGGAATACATATGCATGGGCCTAAAATGAGTGCAGGAGGGCTTGTTTCAAAACATCCTTGGTTCTAAGGTACACTGAATTTGCCACTGCCTTCCATCCACATACAAATGAACTGGACTGGTAGTAAGGTCTAACTCTTCTCTAAAGATCACAAAACAGCATTTATATAATAGCAAAAAGGAAGCAGAATAGCTGGTAAAATAATTCAAATCTGTAGACAAACCAGCCAGGCAGAGTGAGTAAAAACTCTTTAATCCAAACCACTGAACAATAAAACCCTGATTAGATCTGATGAAACACCTTGAAGGTATGAAAGCGCTCATCTGGTTTAATTTGTTCTTGTTTTATGCAGTGTTTCTACAGTGTTTTATTGTTCAGTGACTTGTATTAAAGAGTTTTTATCCACTCTGCCTGGCTGGTTTGTCTTAGCATTTACATAATAGTTTGAATGGGAGTGGGACAAGTCCCTGCCCTACTTCCTGTTCGCATAGAAAGAGGTGCCCAAAGAATTCACATTCTTTTGCCAGTTGTGTCACTGAGTGAGGGTGCCATTAGATTTAATTTGTGATGATTGGGATGGTGATTCTGATTCCCACAAGGAGTCTGTTGCAAACTATGTTCTAAATTAGAGGATTAGGCTTAGGAAGCTGAAGGGGTAGACACAGGGGAAACTAGCAAAATCACAACAGTAGCAAATGATCTGGTATGACCAGACAGGTAACGCCTGAGAAAATGCTGCTGCTCAAAAGGTTGTTGTTGTTGTTGTTGTTGTTGTGTCTTTTGGCTTTTCCCGGTTAGGGGTCGCCACAGCGGAACTCCAGTCCACTAATGATTGGTAGTTGATTTTTACATGCTGAGTTACCAGCCCTGATGCACAACCTTCAATGAAGGTACGCTCATTCACGCATGTCTCCACTCAGAAGACGCTCTAGCTGAGAACTGAACCGGACAGCGTCTTACTGTGAGGCGACAATGCTACCTCAGCACCACCACCGCTCAAGTTAATGGTGCTTATATCTGAGTGACAAAGTAAGCTATAGACAACAAGGGAGAGTCCTTTTGATATCTGAAGAAGGTAAGTAATATTATTTGTGTTATGGTGCTTATATCTGTGTGACAAAGTAAGCTATAGGCAGCATGGGAGAGTCCCTTCGATATCTGAGGAAGGTAAGTGATATTATTTGTATGTTGGAACTGCATCACAAAGCGTTACCTTAATAAAGAGTACTGGCAGTCAGTATCTGCAGTGGTGTACAGAAGAAATCAGAGGGGGGAACTTACAGTAGACATTTTCAATGAGGATTAGTTTGACATCTCAATGGATGATGTAGTACTGTCACAATAGATACCTGAAGGCCAGTTAAAGTAACCCTTATGCCTAAATGATGTAAGCAAGTAATGTGAGAGGAAGCCAGGAATCCAACAGTCCCTCAATCTGACTGGTAGTACTAATGTCAAAGAAAGAAGGGTGCACCTGGTTCTCTACAGCCTACAGAAAATGAAACAGTCAGATGCTTATAACATAACTAGGACAAATGAAATCTTGTGCAATAGGATGGGGCTGAGCATCTAACACTCAGTTTCTGTTATAGTTATTAGGATGCATGAATTCACCATAATATCCTCTGTGATGAACAAAGCCCCATTGTACCATTTGTCTGTAAGGTAAAGATCTTAATCATTATACTAGCCCCTAAACCCCCTTAAGGATCACAAACAGCCTCTTTGAAATATTTTTCTATAAATTCTACTCCTACAAGGGACTATTCCTGTGGTAACACCTCTTTTCTAAGAAGAACTAATCATTAGATTAGTGACGGCTTATTTCAGGAACAAAGACTGCACCGGCTGTCTGATTATGATAAAATAAATAATGACCATGGCAATGTGTATTTCAGCTTTGTTTCAGACAAATAATAGCATCACTAAAGTGTTTTAACTCACCTCGCAAAAATATGCATTATGCCTGCAGACTGTAATAACTGTTTATCTAGCACAAATGACATCTGGTTGTTTACAGTATGAAATTGTTTTCAACTTTACAAGTGAGGGCTGGGGGTTAGTATAATTGTTAAAGTGTTTACCTCAAAGGCATAAGGCACAGGGTTTAATTCTCACCTTTGAATGTGAAAGCTTAAAAATGGTCCATGAGGGCAGCTAGCATAGGACTTACCTATGAACCTATGAACTTATTAAGTGTTTCTAGGATAGCAGAATGATCGATGGAGTCAAAAGCTTTCAAATGGTCCAGCTATTTAACATCCACTTGTACATTTTTATCCTATGTGCAAATCATTTTGCTGTAAACATCCAGTACAATGGTTGCACAAGAGATCTAAGAGTAGTAAATTAGTATTCTTTAATATCATAACCTACATTTAAATCTGATGACAATACTGCATATAATACCATCTCAAAACTTTTTTCTACAGTATAATAAATTCTAATATGCCTATAGTCATCCACAGTGTTGGTATTAATTCCCCCTGGAACTGGTAAAACTATTGCACTCCTCCAAATAAGGTAAAGTCATAGCAGAGTACTAATATTAGTGTCTGTGACACCATATAGATAGGTAAATAGATACATATATACATAAGTAGATAGATATCCTCTTCCTCTCATGATTAATAACATTTAGGTAGAAATGTTCCCAATTTCCTTTCATCTGACACAATGACATTATCATTCTTAAGAGTAAGATATTTCAGTATCCCCTTAGTGTGACTTCTTACATGATTAAAAAATAATTTTCATTATCCACAGTGTGAAAATCTAGGTTGATTTCATAGATTCATATATATATATCTATGAATCACTGAATTTTCTTCATCAATAGACATCTGAGTCTTTTTTATATCTCTTCATTTTTATTAAAAAAGTTCTAAAAATTTTCCAACATTGATGTTATCAACTTATGGGTTGTGTTATCATATCATCCATTATTTCTTTCAATGAAGCATATCTTTATATCATGTAGGAATATAGTTTTTGACAATCTCTTCCATTTTCTCATAAAACGTTCTTCATGACTGCAAAATATCATTGCCTTTTAGATCATGTCTCCAGTCTCATTTTAGTAAGAGAGAGAGAGAGAGAGAGAGTGTGTGTGTGTGTGTGTGTGTGTGTGTGTGTGTGTGTGTGTGTGTGTGTGTGTGTGTGTGTGTGTGTGTGTGTGTGTGTGTGTGTGTGTGTGTGTGTGTGTGTGTGTGTGTGTGTGTGTGTGTGTGTGTGTGTGTGTGTGTGTGTGTGTGTGTGTGTGTGTCTAACACACAGTGACACCCCCCTGTGGTCTGCGTGACACTGCTGTATGTCAATGTCCAGATATGACTCCAGCAACAGATGCCCAGTAAAGAAACAGTGCTGTGTTGCTGTCCTGTTTGATAAAATGTAATGCAAAATGTCACTACTCCACTCAGGCAACTGTCCAACTTGTTATCATATGCCACAGTTTGACAGCTATTTTTTTTTTTCTTTTCTGCAACAAGTTTATTTTAACATATACAATGTATGGGAATATGCACTCTGAAGATGTAATATGACAAATTTAAAGCTAGTGCCAAATTTAGATGTACATAGAATATAGGCTATTTATAAATATGACCATTTGTTCATTAATTTTGCAAAGTTACATTGTTGTAGGAAGATTGAAATCAAATTCCACTTGTAAGGGTAAATACATGAAGGAAGAAAATTCTGGCCTATGTTACACTAAAGAAGAGCTACTATGATACTCTCTGTTATTAATGTTTGCTATCTCTCTCTCACTTGATTTATTTTTTCAATTTGGTTTTAAAACAATAAATAAACAAATCAATTACAAAACAAACATAACTATTTACATAGGTCCACAGTTGATAAACAAAGCAAAGTTTTACATCAGCAACAATTAATATTTTTCAAGCAAGTCTTTAAGTTTAAGCCAAGATTTATATGAATGTGTAATACTAGAAATTCTCATGTTTATGGCATACAATTCACTACTGCTAACAATTTTTTTTTCTCAAAAATCTTTTTATTGATTTGTAAAGTATGACATAAACAAAACAACAAAACATTATGAATACCATCATATAGTAGTTGATTAAATTTATACACCTTGTAATAATGTATAACAACTCATGAAGGTGAGAACATAACAACATATAACAATATATACAGTTGATAACCAAGAAACAAAAAAAAAAAAAAAAAAAAAAAAAGGATGAAATGAGACTATAGTCAATATGAGAAAGTGAAGTATAAAAGTAAATAAATCCTGATATTATATTGTGACAATAAGTTTGATAACTATTAGTCATTATTAATAATGAAGAGGACCTTCTCTAAAACTTTATTATTTAAAACCCTTTTCTTAGGACTTTTCCACATAGTTTTATGTGCAGAAATATACAAGTATGCCATTGTTCTAAAGGTGTTCCAATTTAACTTAGTGCGGTCAAGCCAATTTTTGGTAATGTACAGTTTAATGAGTGAACAAATGAATACGAGCACATGTGTATCCAATTTAGAGAGATGAATTATAGGTATATGTAAGATTGCAATTTCCCATGATAAAGTGGATTTATGATACCCCATTTTCTGTAACCTTACTTTCAAGGAAGTCCAAAGTTTATGTGAAAAGTGACAATACCAAAAAATATGTAAAAGATCAGCTTTGGGAAAGGAGCAACAAGGACATGATGGAGATTTGTTCACATCAAACTTGTTAAGTTTGGAAGGAGTATAGTAAGCATTATTATTAATCATCAGTTGGGTATACACCAATTTCTTGAAAGGGGAGTAATCCAGGGTATTTCTAATGGCCAAAAGTTTTTGGTTATCTGTTAACTGAGGATTGTGATTAACCCAAAAATTCAAAAAAAGACATGACAAATCTTGTATTAATTTAGTTAATAAGTTATAAGATTTTGACAACATTTTTTCAGGTAGTGACAATGTTTTAATTATCGTTTCTAAATTATTAAGATCCTGTTCTCTTGGCTTAGTAAGATCACAATAATTTATAACCACATCCCTTATTTGACGTAGTATTGTGGTATATATACAGTTGACCTTCAGCAACTTCCGTAAATCAGCAAAGGATAGGTCCTTATATTTCAGAAATGTCCAAATCTTAATATTTTTTATCGGGATAATTTGTAAGGTTAAATGATGTATTAAATTTAATATTTGGGTTCAGGTGGATTGGTTAAAGTATATGTGAAATATTATCCATTTTGATAAGTCTTAATAATTCCTGAAATGCTTTGATCTTATGTTTTAAGAAAAACGAGATTTTGAGAGTGCTCATGCTATCAGTAGATATGAATGGAATGGCATCAGGGTTTATGTTTTTGGATATGATATATTGATGCCAAATCTTAACCCAATTGGATGTATTGTTTTTGTGAATATTATTCATTCTAGAAATGGATAAAAGTTTATTTGCCAAGACAATTAAATAATAAAGATAAAAATTTGGCAAACCTAAACCCCCCTTATCTTTAGAAGTTGATAATTTAGAATAAGAAATCCTAACTGCCTTGGGAAACCATAAAAATTTAGCTAATTCTTTATTAACTTTGTCAAAAAAAGATTTCGGAATTATTTGATCTGAAGAACTAAATTGGTAAAGAAATTTAGGAAGGATATTCATTTTTATTATAGCAGCTTTTGATAGAAATGATAAATTCAGAAGTTCCCATCTACACATGTCTAGCATTATTGTTGACCATACTTTATATAAGTTATTTTGAAATGAGGATAAACTATTATGCGCCATATGAATACCCAGATATTTAACCCCGTAAGTAATATGAAAATGAGAAACAGGGAATAAGTAAGGTTTATGAGCCAAATGATTCAAAGGGAAAATATGAGTCTTTTGAGAGTTAATGTGATAGTCTGACGCAAGTGAAAATTTCTCAATAGAATTCATTATTTTTTTAAGGTCTGAGATAGGAGTTTGAAAGAATATGACTAAGTCGTCTGCGAAAGCGGAGAAAAATAAATTATTGTTGTCAATCCTAGGAATCCTGTGAAATGTATTTTGTGATATGTACAAAAGTAAAGGTTCCAAATACAGGTTAAAAAGAAAGGGAGATAAAGGACAACCCTGTCTCGTACCATTAGTCATCTTTATAGGAATTGAAGTGATTCCGTTAATATATAATCTAGTAAAGGATTCTTTGTATAGAGTTTTGATGAAATTTATAAATGTAGAGGGGAAATTAAAACAGGACATAGTCTGAAAGAGAAAATTCCAACACACTCTATCGAATGCATTTGAAGCATCCAGGATCAATGCATATAATGGGTTATTATCATGTTTTGTAAGATGTATAATGGATTCCAAAGTCAAGGTGTTGTCCCAAACATGCCTATGGGACATAAAACCTGTCTGATCTGGTGAAATTATTGATGATAAGATATTTTTCAATCTATTAGCAAGAATAGAAGACAGAATCTTGATATCTACATTGATTAATGAAATCGGTCTATAATTGCGGGGATCAGTTTTATCTTTATTATTTTTCAGAATTAGTATGGTTTTTGAAGTATTCCAGTGGAGATCAGATATGTCATTTATTTTTATATAGTTATACACTTTAAGAAGAAAGGGAGCAATTACTGTTTTAAATGATTTAAAAAAGTTAGGTGTAAATCCATCAGGGCCTGGGGATTTGCCAATTTTTAGCCTATCAATTGATTCCGTAATTTCTAAAAGAGTAAGAAGAGATGAAAGAATATTTTGCTGTTTTTCATTTAAAATAGGAAATCTTATGGAACTTAAAAAACTATTTATATAACTATTATCTATAGAATTAGAAGATTTGGAATATAACTCTGTATAAAGTGATGAGAAGAGATGCAAAACTTCCTTGTCTGTGTTATATATTTGGTTTTTATATTGTATAGGCGAAATTTTAGATCTATCAAAATTTTTCTTAATTATTCTTGCCAAGGTTTTGGAAGGAATTTGAGCCCATTCTGAGTAAGTGGTTAATAATCTTTGCTCCAATATTGAAAGGTTGTTTTGATGTAATAAAATAAGTTCCTTTTGAAAGTCTTTAATCTGCTTTTCATATGAAGGGTCCGGATTTAATCTATAATGATTTTCAAGAGAGTGAATTTTCAGTTTTAAAGATCTTTCTTTACTATTAAATTTCTTTTTAAGATATGCAGCTTTACCAATAAACATACCCCTTAACCTGGCTTTACATGCCGCCCATTGTTTATCATAAAGAATATCTGTTGAATCCAAATCATTTTCCATTTCCTGAATTATATCTATACACAATTTACTAACTTCTTCGTTAGAGAGCAAGTTATTATTTAATGTCCAGGTATTCCTATTAAATTTATGACTAGGGTTAAGATTTAGATTTAATTTTACTAAGATTCTAGAGTGATCAGAGAGAAATCTAGGTTCAGTAGTGAGATCCATTAACAACTGTGAAAGAGAATTTGAAATAAGAAAAAAATCTAATCTGGTCCATGAATGATAGCATTTAGAATAATAGGTAAAAATATAATTTTTATTTGAGTATTTAGTGAATTGTAAAGGGTCTATAAGATTATGTTCTAATATTAAGTCTTCCAAAGCTAAGGATGCTTGTTGATTATGAGAAGATGAACAACTTGTACGATCTATAACTGGGTTAATTACAGCATTCCAATCCCCACCTAAAATAACAAAGTGATCTTTGTAGGAAGAAAGGATGTTATATATCTGAAAAATAAAAATATGTTGATTACTACAAGGGCCATAAAGATTTAGTACCAGCAAAGGTTTATCCAAATTGTGTATGGAAGAAGTAAAGTAGCACCATCTACCTTCATTATCATATTTTTCTACTGCTAACAATTTTTGCCATACTAATTAGAACACTAGTGGGGGTAACTTTACTTTTCTAATTTTTAGTAAATACTTTTCTGGCTATAGCAAGAACAGACAGAAGAAGAGGCACTTGGCTGTTGGAATTATCTCAGAAATTGGGACTTTAAATAAAACTAAAGATATAAAAATATTATATATATCTGACCATAGATTAAACTTAATGTAAAACCTGTTTAAAATTTCTTTAAATAAAAATGCATTTTAAATAAAGCATACATTTCTAACAAGCATATAAACTATTTACATTTGTTGTAATAAGCTTTTCTTTTCAACACAGCTTTATAGTTGACACCATTGTTAAGCCCTGGTGCCTTGCATGCATCTAATAAAACCTGCCATTTAAACTCTCTAAAATCTAGTTCCCCATCTCTGTCTCCATTAAAGCCCAATGGAACATGATCTATAACTGTAAAAAGAAACTTAACAAAAGAAAGTTTAAGTAAAATGAGATTTAATTGGTGTGATGTGTATTGATGATGGTATAAAAATGAGACAGTTTTTAACACTTTGTTCTGATGAAGGCCTAATTCTTGGGCTGAAAGTGCTAAACCAGTGGATTAAAGTTAATTTTGTGTGATATAGCGCTCCATTATCACTTGTGGTTTTCTTTTTATTTTACCAAAGCTACACAAAGTGTGAGACAAGTCTGCAGTTTTCTTTGAACTTTTTCTGTATTGAATATATCAGATATGTGCTACTCTTCTTAGTTAACCTGTTGTTTGCCAAATATGCAGATAAGCATAGCTTTTTTCAGATATGATACTGGTAAACCCTATTATAATTGTGTTGTATGGAGGTTTTCTTTATAGTGTATTAAATATATGATAGGTATTATTTTCTTCCTATTTAATTTGAGAGACTTCATTAATTTGTCCATAGGGACATTACAGCCCTAGATAGCAAATGTTTTAAGCTGACAAGTATTTAGTGTCTCTTCATGCTCTCTTTATATATTATTGCTTAAATTACAACTATTGTCAATCTGCATGCTGCTTTTTTAGTATTATAATACATATTTCTTGTAACTATCCCTGGCAAGTGACTGTTACAGTAAAAGGCATAGGAGTATACATGTCTTTATTGGTTTTATACTGTTGTATAAATACTTTTTGTGAATATAGACTGTATTTAGTTCTGTACCATATATGTCTGTGAGACATTAATTGCTGCCAATAATTGATAGTAGTGCCAAAGACATAAGTGTTTTATGGCATAAAAATTATGGATTACACTCCTCTACTTGCAAAAATCTCAGTTAAACTCCTCTACTTCCATTTAGCTGGTAGCAAATTTGTTCACTCTCTTTTAGTTCCCACACACACCCTGAAATCCTTTGAAAGGTTTTCCTTAATCATTTGCCTAAGGACATCAGGGAACAGTGGTGAAGGTGGGCTATATTTGTGTATATGTTCCTAATCTCTACACCTTTGTACAATATTAAGCACAGTCTAAGCTTTGTTATCCTTTCATCTGCTATGTCTTACATTGCCTATTTTCCTCTGTTTCATCTGTAGGCAATAAATTAAAAATTTACATAGTGCATCACCATCCACCTCCCTGAAATATTTGCCAGTATACTTGGTAAGGCCAATCATCCACAACCAAGAACCCTTCCCTGAGTGGAAAATAACATTTAAAGTATGATTAATGTTCAACTCATAATCAGAGGCCACTGGTGTACTCTCTATTTAACTTATCCAGCTATCTAATAGTGCGCACACTACTAGAGGATCCAGCCCCTACCACTAATATTAGATCAATGCAAAGTTTCTTCCACCTTTTTCCACCCAATAGTTAGGCTAACAAAAGCATATCCTGCAAATAAACATTAGGAAAATGAATTGCATAAGCATCCTGTTTCTAATAGTAACAATTTATACAAGGTGCAAAGTCTAACAAAAATACACTTATGTTACAGTCCCTAAAAAAAAAAACTTGTAGACAAATCAGTCACCTAACTTAAACCAAGTTTAGTAAGACTGTTTACCTCAATATACTGGTGACATAGTATCATCTGCTGCTGTTTTCTTCTTTACCATCAGAAATACTGGCACAAAATACACTTTGCTTATGGTAGATTAATCTTTGTAATATTGTCTTAATAAGCTAATTTTTTTCTACATGCAGCTCCACTGATTGTTTCTCTTAAAAATACAATACTCTGCCTGTGGGTCCCTCTCCACTTATACTCTACTAGAATCCTCTATCCCCAACTCCCACCCACCCCTACTAGACCTAACTTTATACTTTCCAACCCACTCCCATCTCTCACAATTAACCAACAACCTCTAGCAATACTTCCCCCATCCTACATTATTATTAAGACCTCTACCCTGATACTCTTGCAAACTTCAATAAAATACCCTAAACACCGTAAACATACAGTACAGAATAACCTAGCATTCCTACACTACATCAAACACTACTCCCAGTATCATGAAGTACATGACATATGTTACATTCCTTTCAAGAGCAAAGTTTTCTTTTGCTGTCACCACAACACTACTCACTCTTCTGACACACATCACAATCTTACAATCCCACTTGCATCCACCCAGTGTCTCTCCCACAAATGCACAACCATAACATACCTCATTTCTCAACTATACTTCTCAAACTATATCCACACTCACCTTTAAACAGTTAAAACTCATGAAGTCATTATCCTCCACCTACGGACTTACACATAAAAAGGCTAGATACTTCTACACATATTTACATAACATAACTAAGCTGATCCAAAATGGGGACATCCACCACAACCCTGGCCCAAGCACCAATATACAGTCAGAACCAGCCATGCTCCTTCAAAAGGATAGCTCCTCCCCCAAACCATAACTCAGTTCACACCCATTTCTCCTAAATATACATTTTCAAAGCATATGCAATGACCCATGATCCCCACACAACCATAATCCAATGTACTAATAGCTACTGAAACCTGGCTAAAGCCAGAAATAAATAGTAATAAAATGCCACCCCCCCCCCGGATATGACATAATCATGTCAGACAGATTAACAAAAAGAGGAGGTAGAGTAGCAGTATTTTTTTAAAACACCTTAGAAGTAATCCAACATCCTCAAATTACCCCAGCATTTCAAAACACTAAAATTCTTATTACCCATCTCAAGCTCAATAACAGTAAATCAATCTGTCTAGTAGAGCTATAGACTACCCCTGGAAACAATCTAGCCATAAATGAAGAAATTCTTCAGCGACTATATCACAATGCAAACAAAGGAGACCATAACCTTAGGTGACATAAACGTTCACTGGAAACAAACAAGTACCTCATCTGTTCTAAAACAAATAACAAATACCTCACCTGACCTAAACTTATGTGGATTTTCACAACTATTAAACAGCACTACCAGGACCCATAAAATGAAGAAATCACACTAGATTGGATTCTTTCAAATAAGCCTCATAACATCAATGGCACCGGAAGCTTACCAAACAGTATTAGTGACCATCTACCCACCTACACTATCAGGCAGTACTTAAAGATTCAGAAGCAAGTAATATACAAGCAAGTCCATAAACTACAGAATTTCAACCCTGAACACTTTATGACAACTCTAAAACAATATAACTGGAACTGCCTGAACACATTACCACTAGATAAAGCATATTAATTTTAATCATTGCTTAGTAACCATCCTAAATAAGCAGGCCTCACTCAGAAACAAAAGAGTCAAATTCATTCCAGCACCATGACTAACAAAGACTACTAAGCAACTACTATTAAATAGACACTGGGCCTGGAAAACATATACAAAAAGTAAAACTCAACACTACAGGATTATAGATATCTCAGAAATCTCACAAAAACAAAAACTTAGTGACAAGAAAGAATATTTTACAAATCTACAAAATATCCATCAAATTAACCTCAAACTGTTATGTCATGCCTTAAAGTTACTGCCCAACTTCAGCAACCCTCTACCCCCCAACTTACCACAACTTCTAAATACCCAGGTAATATGGCAAGTCAGTTCAACACCCACTTTGTAAACACTATCTTATCACTAGCCAGAAAAAACTCCACCTCACCTCTCACTATTTCACATCCACCTACCAACAACCAAACTTGATACTGTACCCAATTCAACAATTAAAAAAATACCTAGTAAAAATGAAATCAACTACCTTGGCAGCCAACTAATTATCAATATAGTACCTCAAAATAGCAGCAGAAGCTGTAGCATTCCCAGTGTCCATACCTAACAATAGATCCATAAATGAATATCATACCCCAACATCTGGAAAATTCTAGTGAGCTAACCAACTATGGTCCAATAGCCATCCTCCCACCCCTATCCAAGATATTAGAAAAATATATCCACATCCAATTGCTCAAATACCTCACCAACCGTAACTTACTCTCCTTGACTCAACATTGCTTTTGGCCTAACCATAACATCACTACTGCCCTTTTAAACTTTACAAACACAATTAGTCAACTGCAAAACAATGGTAACATAGTCTCAACAGTCTTCCTAGACCTATGTAAACAATTCAGTATTGTCTCACACCAGAAACTTTTTGAGGAACTAGCCTCTCTAGGTCTCAATACCTCCTCAATAACCTGATCCACAGCTAATTATCTAATAGGAAGCAAGCCATGAAATGGCAGTAAAACTATTCTGATTTCCTCACAGTCACAGTTGGTGTCCCTCAGAGATATAAGTTCTAGTATACCCACTTTTCAATATTTTTGTCAATAATCTGTAGTTCACCACTAAACAAGCTTCCCTGGTACAATATGCAGATTATGTCAATCTCTTCTACTCAGCCCAAACAGTATCCTCCCTACAAGAGAACACCCAAAGGCCTTTCTAGTCATAGAATCCTGTTTAGATAGCTCAGACTTCCTCTTAAATGTTAAAAAGACACAACTGATGTTTTTCACACCTAAAAACTACTTAAACCAAAAACAATCTTTACATATTCAATCAGCCAACAAAACAAAAACAAAATATGTCACACAAAACTCCTTGGAGTAATGCTCAGTGATAATCTCAGATACGACCAACACCTACTCCTAGCCATCAAAAAAAAAAAAAACTAGAAACTAGGTTTCTTCTACAGGGCTAGGAAATTACTCATTAAAATCTCAAGAATAACCACAGCACACATATACCATCTTCCATTACTACTCTATGCCTCACCCATCTTTACAAATCTTACCTTAACCATCAAAAGTAAACTACAGACAGCCTATAGCAAAATTGCAAAATTTTCAACAAAATAATCCTCAAAAAATACCATTGCATAACACTAGAAAGCCTTAACTGGCTAGAACTTAAAAATCTCCTCAGCTACCATCAACTTATTACAGCCCATAAACTAATAAACTGCCCAGAAAAATGCCCAGTTCTAAAATGCGTATCATAAGCCTATGCCACTAATAAAGCCCTGCAGTCCAACAACAAAGATTTCTATTCATTACAAAATCAAACAGTACTGGAGACTCACCATACTCTAACCAGGCAGCAAATATCTGGAACCAAATTCCCCCTAAAATAAGACAGGCAAACACACTGCATGGCTTCAAAACATCACTAAAGAAATATCTGCTAAATAATTGGTTGTGCTCTGTATGGGCTACCCAACCCATACTCAACCTAAATTCCACCACTCCCTTTACTTAACCTTTCTGTACCCTAGTCTTACTCATGTAACTTTATGTCTCTATCACTAAGAAATCACACTTTTTATTCCTTATAACTGCATTTACACAATTCTTCTACAGATTGCCACTCCACCCTCCACCTACTTTCTCTTCTACAGTGATAGGCACTTTCATAAGGACTACCTACACACGACTGGGTAAAAACAAACATTAATGTCCAAAACTAAGCTTATATACCACAGAAGCACACATTAATGCATTAACGAATCACCGTGTTTTCATCCACATTAATGGCGTCTTCAGATGTAAACTAACATCAACAATATACCCTTTTTATACCCACAATTTTCACATACTACCAATGAATTTCCTAGGTTAATTAAATAATAAAAACAAACAAAAATTGATAATAATAAAACACTTACAAACGACCAATCACATCAAAGTACACATTAAACTTTGTAAGCAAAGTTATATAAAAATATGTATATCCCTATAAATAAAAACTTTATCAAAAAATAAAACAAGTGTTCCAAATATTATAATCTAGCTGCTCTTACTTTCAAAATGGGAACGAGGGATTTAGTGTTATTCACTCCTGGTGGTGTGTTAGCTTCTAAGACAGTCTACCAATACACATCTCTCCATTCAAGTTTTTGCCTCCCACAAACCCTCTCATCAACTCATATTTCCTCTAAGACAAAAAATAAAAACTTAGCTGATTGACAAATAAGAGAAAAATTTCCAACATAAAATGCATTACATTTGTAGGGATAGATATAGTGCAAGTAGAACCTATAGTACATGTAATTCTAGTGGAGTTGTATTTGTTGACAAAGGTAATGCATTTTATGTGGGAACGACAGAATGGGAGCTTAGAAAAAGAATGTATGAGCACATTTATGATATACAAAATAATAATCAGAGGAGTGCTTTGTTTAAACATATCCTTACTTATCAATCAGTTAAGTTTTTATTTTTCACCTTAGAGGAAATACCAGTTGATTGCAAAAATTGAATATAGAGAAGAGTATTGCCAGATTGCCTTAGAAGCTAACACACCACCAGGATTGAAAGACACTGTTTCCCTAATCCCTGTTTTGAAACTAAGAGCAACTAGATTATAATATTTGGAGCACTTTTTTTGTTTTATTTTGATTTATCCTGTATTTTAATTGGTTATATCATTTCATAAAGTATCTTATTAAGCATTTAAAGAAAAAAAAATATTAAGTGATTTACTAAGTTTTGGCCACTAGATGGAGGGAAAGGATTAGGGATCCAAATGTGCCTTGTTAGTAAACGTTTTTATTAATAGGAATATATATCTATCTCTCTCTCTCTCTCTATATATATATATATATATATATATATATATATATATATATATATTTTTTTTTTTTTATAACTCACATTTTACATCTTGAATACAAATTTTAAAATGCGTACTTTGATGTGATTGGTCGTTTGTAAGTGTTTTATTATTATTCATTTTTAGTTTGTTTTTATTTGTTAATTAACCTAGGATGTTCTTTGGTAGTTCATGGAAATTGTGGTCATAAAAAGGGAGTACTTGATGTTAGTTCACATCTGAAGATGTCATTAATGTGGATGAAAATGCAGTGATTCTTTAATGCATTGATGTGTATTTCTGTGGTATATAAAGTTCGTTTTGGACATTAAAGTTTGTTTTTACCTGGTCGTGTGTGGGTAGTCCTTCCTAAAGTGCCTATCTCTGTGGATTATTAATTTAATACCAGACTAAAAATTATGAGGTTAAAAATAGATGTATGAGTTGTTTGTTTGTCTTTCGGCTTTTTCCCGGTAAGGGGTCACCACAGCGGAACTCCGGTCTGCTAATGATTGGCAGTAGATTTTTACAAGACACCGAGGTGCCAGCTCGACTACCAACCTTCAATGAAGGCATGTCCATTTACGCACGCATGTCTTTCGAATGCTACCCAACTATGGGGAGGACATGCAGACTCCACACAGAAGGCACTCCTAAGCCAAGCCTTGAATCGAATGGGAGAACTTCTTGCTGTGAGGTAACAACGCTAAAGGTGATAATATGCACCATTTACTTTATATGTGAATGTTACATTCTCTTACCAACACTGAATTGTTGCACTATGCATAAAATTATTTCATGAAAATTACTTGTTCACAATCAACCAGAAAGTGGGACACAGAATCCGACTGTGGTACAAGTGCTGAATAAATCTGAAACAAAAATTCTGGGCTGCATGTTCTAAAAAAGTGAACTAGCTGCAGAACTGTATTTGTCACTGCACTATCCCCACCCAAACAATAATACATTTGATAACTCTTATGACTTTGTAATCAGCTTTATTACACTATGACAGCACCAACACCAACCATCTTTATAACAAAAGGGGGAAACACTTCAGTATTTTTACACCATAAAACAACCGGACAGCTTAATACACTAATCACCTCCTCCTTCAACATTTGATAACTTCAGCAATAACACCTTTTTATAATAATCAGGCAGCATGTTGCACAGCTCACCCTGCACTTTTAGTAGGGTCCCCATGTTCATTAATCAAAATTTAACTCCACCAGGCAGTGTACCACTGCTCACCTCAACCAATGAGAACGTTAAGTGATATGAAGAGAGGAGATGAAAATAAGGGACTATCCCTTGCCCTGCAAATAGGGCCCTTCTTCCACTCACCTCCCACCAAACATTAGGAAAGGGAGGGTGGGTAACACCAACTGTAGTGCCAAAGAGAACTCTCCTATTCAAAGCCTAATCTTATATAACCTTCTTTCCCTACTCCACCTACCTGATGACCTCACTCAAATCCTCCACTCACTCCCTTTTTACTTAAAGACACAGCCCAGCAACAAATTAGACTGGTATGCAAACCCCATTGTCAATGGGCTGTCCCCACCCTACCAATAATACACTTGACAATTCTCATGACTTTTCAATCAGCTTTATTACAATATGACACCACCAATATCAACCATCTTTAACAAGGGAAAACACATCAATATTATTATACCATAAAACAACTGGGCAGCAAAATAGACCACTCGCCTCCTCCTTGAACACTTAATAACTTCAGCAATAACACCTGTTTACAGTAACTAGGCAGCATGTTAGACAACTCATCCTTACTATTAACTCTGTTCATTAATTAAAGGTTAACTCCACCAGCCAGCTTAACACTGCTCACCTGAACCAATAAGTGTCAACTGATGTTCAGAAAGGGTGGAAAAGGAAGGCCTACACTTGCCCTCCTGCTACAGCCATTTTTACACTTACCAGGCTGTCCCGTGCTTGAAAACTCAACCACTTTCTCCCAAATAAATCCTGAAAAAAACAAAGACATCAACACAGTGAACATGTCTAAACCAATATCGCGAAGATATATCCCATCATCACAAAACCAAGCCGAGTACTTGTCCACAGAATCTCAATGCTCCATCACAAAAGTCTCCTGCCAGTGTACAGGAGCCAGGCCCATATATGCATGACCAAGACAAACTTCTGACCAGTAAATAAAAGAGTGACACAACATGGCATATAGCTTTCTGCCTGTAAAAGAAAACCACAATTAAATCATTACAGCTGAGTAACAGATGCAGGTGTTCCTGCAGTCACATCTTATTCACACCTCTAGGCATCAAATATTGCTTGTTCATATTTCTATTGTTGTGTCTTTCGGCTTTTCCTGGTTAGGGATCGCCACAGTGGAACTCCGGTCTGCTAATGATTGGCAGTTGATTTTTACGTGCCGAGTTGCCAGCCCTGATGCACAACCTTCAATGAAGGTACGCCCATTCACGCATGTCTCCACGTAGAAGACCCTCTAGCTGAGAGTCGAACCGGACAGTGTCTTACTGTGAGGTGACAATACTACCACAGCACCACCACCGCGGATGCTTGTTCATATTTCTATTAATAATTCTAAAACCATGCTACATACAAAGTATTAAAAGCTTTCACCTTAAAGTTTACACAATTGCAAACACAACTGTAGTGCTATTTGAATGTTGTCTATAGCAGGTAAAGAAGTATTAATTTTTGTTCGAATAATACTTATTTATATGTGTGATGACCCTCCACTGGACCAGTAATCAAGGAGCCTCAATCCTCACCACTGGCACCTGTGGGGGACATTCAATGGGAGGATGACAGGTACACACACACTATTTCCAGATGCAGCTCTCTACATCAAGTGCAATTTCCCTTAAGAGCACACAGAGATCTCAGTCAGTCCGGGGCTGGTTTCTCTCTTTTCACCAGATCCCCAGTAAGACTCCCCACTGGCACAGCTATAGAGTTGAGATCTCAGTTGAGTGGCCAAACCAAGACCTCTAGCACCCTCTCTTTCCAAACAGTGCTTCGTGCCCCTGCCCAAGTAGCTGACACACACACACTCTTTGAGGTTTGGTTTACACACACACACACACACACACACACACACACACACACACACACACACACACACACACACACACACACACACACACACACACACACTTGGGAGGGCTGGTGCAGGTTTACTAGCTATCCCACCTTCTGTCCAGACTACAAGGTAGTTTTCACTGCCATCAGTCACTCCTAGACAGCTTCTTTAAGGCCCTTAACAAAGAGTGACCAATTCCTGCGTAATATTAATACTTTGGAGTGATTAAGTATCAGTTTTCTTTACTTTCTTGCTGTACGTCACTGTTTTCTGCATAAACACAAACTTTCCAGCGTTTATTGTGATTTAAAAGCTTGTTTTTTTCACATATTGTACTTATTTGACTGCCTACCCTTTTAAAACTTGTTTTTTGTTTAAATAATTTGTTTAACTGTTGTAGTCTACACACTAAAGTGAGATAGAGTGTATTTTTTTACTGTATTTACCTTATCTTTTCAAAAAAAAAACAAAACAAACAAACAAAAAATCCTTGTTTCCTGCCTTTCTAAGCTAGTATAGTCCAGTTTTCAGGCTAGTGTTGAATTCAGGGCTGTGATACTAGTTTCTGAGTTGCCCATACCTTACTTGGATAGAAGGAAGTTTCTATCTGTCCCTGGAGGAGTGGTTCCAGCCCAGAATTTAGTAGCTTCTTGGCCATTTTGGGCTAATTTCTATCTCTTTCATTTCCCTACTATAAAAACCACGTTTGCACGGTTTGGCGCACCGGGCAGTGCCGGTTAGCTATGGTTAAATTATTCCCGGCTCCACTAAGTCTCCTCTTCAGTTATTCCCTTGAAACTAGTCTAACTCTCCACCTAAGCACTCAAAAAGCATCTTATAGCCCAGTACTTGCTCAGACATAATAACAAGCACTAATATTCCCCGACACTGATTGCACAGCAGGGCAAGACTCTTTATTCATCTCTCACTAACCAAGCGACTAAGCAGCTCACCCTACTATTCAGGCATGACCAAAGGGCAACTTCAGGTGCACTCTCCAGTCCAGCTGGTGAATCTGGGTATACTGAGGCAATGTTACAACTGCCTCATGTACACAGACAACCCCCTCCTCCTACCACAAAACACTAACATATGCGAGAGATGCAATTATACAGCCAAACTGGAAGCTACGCTGTCTCCACCCAATACTGGAACAGACAATCAAGAGGAGAAGGTTAACACTTGCACCACAACTCCAGCTGCACACAGGTCTACTAAAACAGCACTGGCAAAAAATACACATAAATACACAAAATCATACTCAGAGGCTCTAAATAAAAACCTGCAAAAGCATCAGAGTCCTCCAAAGCAGACACCCAAACAACCTGCACTTCCCATCACAAACCAGACAACACATAAAACACAAAATCATTGTGCCGCACAATCACACCCCTTAAGGCAAAATAACATACCTAACACATAGTAATAGGTGACTCTATAGTCAGGCACACTGACGTCCCACTCACTAGGCTGGACAAGCAGAAAGTTACTGTTAGCTGCCTGTCGGGAGCCAGAATCTGCCACATAACACAAGCACTCATGTCACTCTAGAACAAGTACAGATATGACTCTGTCATTGTTCATGTGGGTTAGAATGACCTGAGAAGTACCTCCTTGGACTACATGAAGAGACATGGAAGAGCTCTCTGATCATGTAGCCCAGGCTGGTATGACCCTGACCCTGAGTAGTATCCTGTCCTCACCAAGAATGATACCACAGTATAAAGAAAAAAATGATTAATTTCAACAATTGGCTAAGCTTCTGGTATCATTCAAAGGGGATCCGATGTCTGTCAGCCTGGGACGATATGCTCGACAAGCCGTGTTGCTTCGCAAGAGATGGCTTGCACCTGTCACCCCTAAGCTTTCACAGCACAATTAACAAAAAAAATGAGGGTTATGCTACTCAACGCCAGGAGTTTAAATCTCATAATGCATGCATTTGAAGCACTCCTCAGTATGGAGAATGTTGAAATCTGTGCAGTAACTGAAACCTGGTTCAAGGCTCCAGAGAGCACCCCCAACACTACCGGGCTACAACTCATACCACATATTTTGGCCACAGAACACGGACCAAAACACAAAAGGAGGAGGTGTATCCATATTCATCAAGGATACCTACACTTCCAGGTTAGTGGCGCAGAATGATACCTCTGAGATCACCCACGTGCAACTAACATCGGGCAAATCTGCAATGCAAATTGTGGCCTGCTACAGATCACCCTCCATGACCCAGGACCACCACTTCACCTTTCTGGAGACACTGGAAAACATGAAGGTCCTACCAAACACCTTGATATTGGGCGATTTCAATTATCCTACCATTCACTGGGAAAACTACTCGAGTACAAATTCCCAGGCCCAGCGCTTCCTGGAATTCATCAACTCAAATGCCCTGGATCCCCTGGTAAACTCCCCTACCAGAGGTGAAAACATATTGGACCTGGTCATCACCAACATGAGCGACAGGTGTGCCACACCAGAGGTCAACCCGTCACTGGTTAGATCAGACCATAAACTAATCACTCTGGATGTCCACACCCCACCACCACCCCCAACTAAGGAAACCACAGTAAAAAAATTTTCTAAAGCAAACTTCTCCTTACTTAAGACAGAGGTGGTAAGTTTCACAGCCCCCACACTAAAAGATAACGCTGCCCAAGATGCAGAAACCTTTACAAATGCACTCTATGAGCACCTACAAGGATGCATGGATCATGCCATCTCGAGCAAAATCAAGACTGTCTCCTCTAAGAGAAGGAAACCAGTTTGGTGGACCCCTGCAATAAACAGGCTATACAATAGAAGGAGGAAACTAGTTCAGAAAAAAAGCAAATCTCAAGAAGGAAAGACATCCCTGATCAGTATCAGTAAGAAACTGAGGTCCCTCATGAAACCATCCAAGGCTAACTTCAAAAGAAAAATAGCCAAGGATTCAAAAGATAACCACAAAGCCTTCTTTAGCTATGTTAGGAATCTAAGTGGCAACTCACAGATATGCACTGAACTAGTGCAAAATAGCTCAAAATACACTGAACCTACTGATATCGCCAACATCTTGGCAGATAGATTCAGTGCAAACTTCACCCCCCCCCCTCACTTCCAAAAGGGCCCACAACAATACCGGAAAAGTGTAGTGTCCCAAAAATCACAGACGCACAGGTGAAAACAGCCCTTTCAAAAGCCAAAAACACAGCGTCAATGGGACTAGATGGTGTCCCAGGCTGCGTCTTGCATGAACAACAGAACGAACTAACCCCCCACCTAAACATGCTGTTCAACCTCAGCCTGTCCAAAGGCTACGTGTCCATAGAATGGCACACAGCAATGGTTATTCCTCTCCATAAAGGATGCGCCATAACTGACCCTGGTAACTATCGCCCCGTAAGCCTGACTAGCCTGGTCTGCAAGGCTATGGAGTGCATCATCATGGAACTCATTAACAAAGACATTGGGAACCTCCAAACACTTGACCCGACCCAGTTCGGCTTTGTTAAGGGCAGATCATTCCTACTAAACCTGGTTGACTTCTTCGAGACAGTCACCAAAGCCATAGACAAGGGAAATGTGGTTCACACAGCCTACCTTGACCTCACCAAGGCTTTTGACACCATTCCCCACTCAGATATTACAGAAAAACTCACCAGCCTGAACAAAAATCCCTACGTCACGAGATGGCTTGCCAACTGGCCTACAGACAGAACTCACACGGTAAGAATAGCGGGCTTCAGGTCCGACTCTAAATGAGTCACAAGTGGTGTCCTGCAAGGCTCGGTCCTGGGACCCCTACTGTTCGGCATATACTTCTCAGAAGTACAGGCAAACGCAGGAGGACTATGGCTAACCAAGTTCGCCGATGACTGCAAACTGGGAGCCATAAATGACTCTTCAGCTGACATGGACATCCTCCAAAAGGGCCTTACTGAGACGGACACCTGGTGTCAAAGTCACGGCCTCAAACTAAATGCCAAAAAATGCATAGTCATCCCGTTTGGGAAAAACAAAACACCCACGAATTACCACATAGGTGGCAGCCCCCTTAATACAGAAGAGGTAATAAGAGATCTGGGGACCCAGGTAGATAGTAACCTCTCCTTTGACAATCATATTGTCAAAGTAGTTAGGAAATCCTTCTATGTGGCCCGTCTAATTACTAAAGGGTTCGCATCTAGAAATAAAGAGGTTATAGTGCCCCTCTACTCGTCACTCATTAGACCCATCATAGAGTACAATGCCCCATTTAGGATGTACCTCACAAGACACTTCCAACAGCTGGAAAGACCACAAAAGCACCTCACCAAGAGGATTACTGGCCTCAAACATATGTTCTATGTAGCCCGACTGAAAAAACTCTGGCTGTACTCAGTGGCATATCGCTTACTCAGAGGTAATCTCTGCCTGACTTACAAAGCCATGTCCAACTCAGAATTGATGGACATGCTCCACCTAAAGAAATCCAAGTCACTGCGAGCCACATGCTCTAGTGAGCTAAACCTCACCACAACAATAAATAGAACATGCTAGAGGGATAGATTCCTGTCACAGAGACTCCCCATGCTTTGGAACAAAATTCCAAATTACATCAGGCAGAACCCCTCACTATCACTCTTCAAGAGAAACCTTGACGAGTGGATGTGTAACAGAAAATACACCCCTGGGATCACTTCTTTGGCTCTGCTTGACAAAGAATCAGTTAATTAATCAATGGGGTGGCGAATGCCAACACATTCTGGCTAGGCTTATGAATGCCCTCGGGCAGATAGCCTAGTACCTACCTATGAACCTATAATACAAATAGTAGTTTGACTAAGAACAAGGCTCTTAGGAGTGGCCCACACAGTGTCATTAAATAAATATACAAATACTCCCACAGCTTAAATATTTCTACACAGATCAGACACAATTAAAGGTTTAAATATATTTAATAATAAATAATAAAAAACATAGGCACTGAAACCGTAGAGCTAGGTGGGGGGGGGGGAACGCCTATCGCCCCCATCCACTTTTACAGCCACATAGGCAATTAAAAGCAGCGTCTTCTTTAAGGACCCATGCGTGTATCACATTCCAACATGGAAGTCCACTCCACACTTACACGCATGCGGAATTTAAAACTAGCTGTGCTGTTCCATTTTTAAGGAGAGTTATGCTGCCCCTGCCCCTTTTTGCTGAAATCACATTTTGGACTGCCCTCTGAGTGTTTTTGAGGTAAGGAGATCTCACATCTTTGTTCTTCCTTTGAGCTTTCTGAGTAAGTTTACCAGAGAGGTCAGAACTGACTTTAGGCTCTGCAACAGTATTCATGGTATGAAAACTTTACTTGCTGTTTGTCTGCTTCTTTTCAGCAGACAGTTTTTGTCTCTCTGTGGCTGGCTGTATGTACACTTTTTTTCTTTCTCTCTCCTTAAATATTTGGGTAATGATTTCATCTTATCAATTGCAATGTTTGAAAGTGTTGCGTGGCCCCTTTTTATGATCCCTGAAAAGCTTTAAGATTGCAGAGTTTACTAGTGCCTGTAACACATGCATCATGATGATGCAGAGGTAAAGCGCAAACATTTAAGCTTTAAACACACTTGTGCATCAGATGTTAGCCTTTTCCACTCTGCATTTTATTATTTAAAAATGAGTCACTACCAAAGGAGTCCTGTGTCCTTTTGCTTGGCATATTTAGTGAGGAGAGTGTTTGTGTGTGTGTGTGTGTGTGTGTGTGTGTGTGTGTGTGTGTGTGTGTGTGTGTGTGTGTGTGTGTGTGTGTGTGTGTGCGTGTGTTTGGGTATAAAATGCTCCAGTGTGTGTGTGTGTGTGTGTGTAAAATGCCCCAGTGTTATATTTTAGCAACTTTCTAAGATTATGCAAATGTGGCCCTGGTTTTGGGCATTTGCCCCGTCCAAATTTTGTTTTCCAGATTTCTTGTGCTGTGAATTTGAAAGATTTAGTTGAGTGTCAAGTGGATTTTACAAGGAGCTGAGAGCTTCAGGGGAAGAGAAGTTTAGTGCTCCTTATGTGAAGCTGTTTGCATTGTTAGTAGCACAGCAGGTAGTACACTTGCTTTTGATGCAGACGGCTGTGGGTTCTACTCCCACAGTATGCAAATGGATCACTGATACTGTACTGTGTTGTACTTTAAAGGGAGTGGATGCTACAGTCCTATGAATGTTCTCCTTTGGAGGAGTTGCTTAGTAACTATGAACCCGTTATCAGTTTGCCATCCATTCCCCATTGTGAAATTACTAGCTTATCATTTTTTAATGTAGCACAGGCAATTTATTCTTCAAGGGCAACAGGCACTTTATTTGTAGATGAAACAATGAAATTTAAAGTTGATTGCTAGCAGCAACCTCTTCATTAGTTACAGATCCCTTTAATGTGGAATTATTTAGATGACTTACTACTGCAGAATTTTTGAATATTTACTGATACTGATGGATTGTAATAACAGAAGTTTATGGCTGAAATTTTCTGAAATGGGTAGTTCTGTCATTATTGGTTCATACATTTTGTTTCATTGCTCACTAGAAGACTGTTCCAAACTATACATTTAAAACACATTCTAACAAGTGGTGCTGTATTATACAAGGAATATAATTTAATACAATCGGAATACTACAATCAGGAAGGTGAATCAAAGAATGTATACATGTATGCTTGCTCACAGGATCTAGGAGATCAAAAGGGGGAAGAGACCAGTCACCAATGGTGTCCCCCAGGGTTCGGTGCTGAGACTTTTTCTGTTTGGCAAATACATCTCAAAAGTAAAAGAAAATACCGAAGGGCTTTGGCCGACTAAGTTTGAGATGACTGCAAGCTAGGAGCAGTTATTGAATCCCCAAATTACTTACCCATCATGCAGGAAGGTTTGTCCCAAACAATAACTGGTGCCAGAATCATGAATTGAAACTAAACTCCAAGAAATACATTAATATATCCTTTGGGAAGTCATCTGCTTCAGGGAACTGCCAAACTGACAATGCCCCCTGAGAACTGACCCAGTTGTTTGGCATTTGGAAACGAGTGTGTACAGTGACCTAACGAGGCCACTTTGATCTTCTAACAAACTGCTAATTCAAGCACTCAAAACTAACAACTCAGCTGGTGACTCCTTGTTTTCTAACTCTGTTGGAAAAATTTGGAATTCACTTCCAGCTGACCTAACTCTAGAACCATCATTAAACCAATTCAAGAATTATCTCAAACAGTATTTTATGAAACACTGGATATGGCCCTGTCGCAATCCAGACTACCTCCTACCATACTATAGTACATGGAACAGTATTGTAAGGATTACCTAGCTCCTTCTATCTGATTGTCTGTAACCGTATAAGTTTGAGCTATGACTGACTATAATTGTTTTAATTTTCATGTTTAATTTCAATGTAATGTTTTAATGTTGGAGCTTTTCTCCCCGGGCCTCCACTGAAAATGGACACGTATCCAGTCAGACTATCCTGGTCAACAAATGTAAAATAAATAAATAATAAATAAACTTTTGACCAACAGGCGCCCAGAGTCATAAGAAAGTCTTTCTATATTGCACAGCTTTTAAACAGATTGATTGTGACAAGATCTAGAGATGTTATTGTCCCCCTATACAAAGTCCTCATTAGGTCAATCATTTTGTATAATGCCCACTTTGGCATGTATCTGTCCAGACCCATGTAACAATTGGAATACCCAAAGAGATACCTCACTAAAAGGATACAGTAGGTCTTGCATGGATCACCTTAAGGATTTATTACTATACTCAATATCCTACAGAGTGCTTAGAGGTGATGTGGCTGGCAAACAAGGCATCCTCTGACCTAATACAGATGGACCTACTGAACATCAGCATGTCAAATGGCATCAGGAATACTCAGTCCAGGTATCTAAACTGAATGTTGTGGAGAGATGGATATATATATCCAGAGCAGATTATCCATTCAAGAAAAACAAAGCTCATCCCTGTCCATATTCAAATGCAACTTGGATCTAAGGATGGGTAATAGAAAATGTACTCCAGGATTACCCCTTGTGTCAGTAATGGATAGAGGCAGTTCCTAAATGCTGCATCCCTAACATGGGCCCCCTCAAATTATCTACAGTGTGATCACATTTATTCTCACTAGGGCTAATATACAATTATCAGCCATGGGATACGTAACACCAATCAGGAAATGTTAATTCAAGCACCAAAATGGAAATTGGCTAATCTTAAAATGTCCTCCAAGTGAACCTATGTTGTGGTAGTAAATAGTTTTAAAAAATTGCCCTTTTAAGATCACTAAGTGTCCCTGTCACCCTCTGCCCCCTTGACTGTATCTAAGAGAGTTATTCTGTTCCCTAGAAATGTAATTCATTAGAGCAAGGCAGATATGGTGAGTGGGTCTTCTAGTTGCTGTCAGGTCCAAGATATAATGCAGAACGCCCTGTCTCACTAAGAGATTTCTCAAATTAATATCTAAAATATTACTGCTGTGATAGCCTGCAGAATGACATAATTTCTTGTCAGCTGACTTCTAGTTCCCAAGCCAAGACCCCCATTGCTAGAAGCATTTACCATCTACCTGTAAAAGTATACAAAGGCTTCTGCTCATATCTTTGGCAAATGCTGGAAGTCATAAAACAGTTACATTCCTCCATATTTCAAGACTAGTAATTAGTTCACCGTAAAGACAATACAGAGAGTTCCCTAGTACAGATATTATGTCTCTTGCTGCATTGAAAACTGAAAGATACCATCTTTTATGACCTAGCCATAAAATAATTTAATTTCAGTTATTTTTCTAAAGTTTGCTGGACTGAAGTTAACCTCCTGTATTCCAGTTTCCACTGTTAAAATATATACATTTAAACAGTTACAATAGTGCATGTGCATTTCTCTTCCAGTATGGCACACTGTCGTTACATTTCAAACAGCACTTTCTAAATTTATTTTCAAGACAGATGTCTGTACAAGCAGTTTGATATACACATGACATACAATTCTAATACATTTCTGACACAAGCATCTTATATAAATCATTTCAATATTCACCAATGACATATAATTATTTACAAAAATTCCAGGTAGCTGTGCTGGCAGTATCTCCTTTCACCACAATATGTCCTAAATTTCATTTGTTCTAAATATCTCGGCAGTCAAGTAGCACAAACAGAACTGCCTAGCCTCATATGAAAGCTCTCTGATAAATGAACAAAATGACAGTATGTTTGTAACTTGAGTGGTTGCTGAGATATTGTAAATTGTTTACCAAATATTAGAAGCTTAAAAATTACTGCGTTTATTGTGACTTGTAAAATCCATTTTAAGATGTAGAACCTAAAGAGTACTACCACTGTAAAATAGTTTTTGCTAAAGAGTTTTCCATTTACACTTCTTTAGTAACTTCTGTGGTTCATAGGTTCATAGGTGTGTACTAGGCTAATGGCCCTGGAGCCTTTACCAGCCTAGCCCATAGGATTACCCTGGCATTGTGCCACCCGACATTATTTCCCAGTGCCTCTTTCAAGTAGAGCCACTGGAGTGATCCCTGGGGTGAATTTTCTATTTCCCATCCACTCATCAAGATTTCTCTTGAAGAGGGCCATTGAGGTGCTCTGTTTGACATGTTTGGGAAATTTATTCCATTGCATGGGCAGTCTCAGGATTATGAACCTGTCTCTCCAGCATGTTCTCTTGACTGTGGTAATGAGGTTAAGGTCTCTGGAGCATGTGGTGCGGAGGTATTGGGATTTCTTTAGATGTAGCATTTATCACAGAGCTGGGTCAAGCATGGCTTTGTAAGTCAACCAGAGATAGTCTCTAAGTAGGCAATATGAGACAGAGAATAGTTGGAGTTTTTTGAGTCTGTCCATATAGGACAACTGTTTAAGGCCTAGGATAATCTTTATGAGGTACTTTTGTGCCCCATCCAGTTGTTGCAGGTGTCTAGTGAGGTACAGGCTAAATGGGGCATTGTACATCAATGATTGGCCTAATAAGGGAATAGTAGAAGGAGACAATTACCTCTTTCTTCCTGGATGCAAAACCCTTAGTAATGAGATGTGCCACATAGAAAGACTTTCTGACCACAGTGCCAATGTGGTGGCAAAAGAGAGGCTGCTGTCAACCTGTGTTCCCAGATCTCTTATAATGCCTTCTGTGTTGAGTGGACTACCATCAATGTGGTAATTCATGAGAACTGATTTTTTCCCAAAGGGGATGATGACTCATTTTTTTGGCATTGAGGTTAAGGCCGTGGTTCTGTCACCAGTTGTTGGTCTCAGTGAGGCCTTTCTGTAGGATGTCAACATCACTTGGGGAGTTAATAATAGCTCCCAACTTGCAATTGTTAGCTAACTTTGTCAGCCAGAGTCCCTTCGTGTTGGCCTGGACTTCAGAGAAGTAGGTACCAAACAGGAGAGGACCCAGGACCGAACCCTGTGGGATTCCACTCATGACTGATTGTCAGTCTTACTTGGAGTAAGCTACTTTCACACTGTGGGTTCTTTCTGTGAGCCCATTTGCAACCCCGCCTAGTGATATAGGAGTTGATGCCTAGCTTACTGAGTTTTTCCTATGATTCCTGAGTGGGGAATGGTATCAATGGCCTTGGCCAGATCAAGGCAGGCTATGTGAACCACCTTGCCTTCATCCACAGCTCTGGAGACTGACTCAAAGAAGTTGACCAGGTTGAGCAGGCATGATCTACCCTTCACGAAACCAAATTGTGTGGCATCCAGAGTTGGGAGATTCCCTGTATCCTTGTTTATTAGGTCCATGATGATGCGTTCCATAGCTTTGCATATCAGACTCATCAGGCTAACGGGACAATAATTCCCAGGGTTTGTTGTTGCTCCTCCTTTGTGGAGAGGGATGACTGTAGCAGTGCTCCATTTGGGTAGGGACAAAGCCTGAGGTGAGGCTGTGATTGAACAGGGCACACAGGTGTGCTGCCAGTTCACTCTGTAGTTCATGTAGAACACAGCCAGGGATATTGTCCCATAGAAGCTGTATTCTTGGCCTTGGACAGTGCTGTTTTAACCTGTGCAGCAGTAATACTGGGTGCCTGAAAACCTACTGGTATTGTGATTGGTCCTTTGGGGGGTGAGAGGGGTAAAGTTGGCACTGAAACTGTTGGCCTGTATATTGAAAATATCTGTTGGCTCGGTATAGGAGGTACCATTGTGCAGTAGCTCAGAGCAAATCTGGGTATTGCCATGGAGGTTCTTTATATAACTATAGAAGGCATTGTGGTTATCTTTACTATCTGCTGTAATTCTGTTTTCATAGCTAGAGGATTTGAAGAGGGATCTCAACTTTTTCTTGATGTTAATAAGGGAGTTTTATTCAGTCTTAGGATTTCACCTTATTCCGCATCAGTTTCTTCCTCCTGTTGTACAGTTTGTTTATAACAGGGGGCCAACAGATTGGCTTCCCTTTTTTGGAGGAGAGTGTCTTGGTTCTATTGGGTATGGTGAGATCCATGCATTTGTGTACATGTTTGTACAGTGCATTGGTGTATGATTCAGTGGTCATGCAACTATTCTCCGTTTGCATGGGTTCCCACGATATAAACATTTCTTTGAAATGGGAGGACATAATTTGATTCTAGCAAAAAGTTTAGGCTCTGCCCATTGGAAGTTGCAGAGCAAACCTCCAGAGCTCCATTGAAGGAAATGAGTTAACCATTTAAATATCTAATTTTTATGTGTTTAATCAGTTCTATATACTACTGAATATAACTTAAAAATTCCCGAGAATGCCATCTCCCTAATCTCTTGATAATCTCCACAGACCTTCCCTCCTCAGCCAAATCAGATGCCTTTCTAGTTATAAAAGGATGCATGGCATAATCATCCAATGCCATGCCTTGTACTCTCAATGTCATCTGCACCCATGGCACAAATGTCCTAGCATCCATCCTCCTCCACTTTCCATCCTGGAAAACTAAACCCTCCTGTGTCTTACCATAAGCCTCCCATTTCCTAGCCCATGCCACAGGGCATAATAAACACTCTCAACTCCTTAGCAACACCACCTGCTTCTCCACCCTCAACTGGTCAATTTCTGATTGCTTAGCTAAAGCAATACCACCAAAGTAATCCTGAGATCTTCTCATTTCAGATGACCCAACAATTTGCTAACCCAAAATGCTCCCACATACTTAAAAACCTAAATATGGCCCATAACACATAATCAAACAGAGAACACTCCACCTTGTGCAACCCTGCTAGCAGCATCAGTGACATATATTTACCCAATGGCAGCTTTCTGCCCCCTTTCCTTGGCAGTTTCTTCTCCTAACCCTTCAATAACCTCCCCAACCTCCAATCATTAGTCACTTCCCACAAACCTAACAATTTTGCCACAGAACTCAACCCTGCAGGATGAATCCTAACTGTCTGAACTGTCTCACCAACCCTCCACCTATCCTCCAAAAATCTCAACACTACCTCAACCTACTAACACCTCCTATCTAACAGCAATCTAGTAACAAATTGCTTAAAAACTATCAAAGACAGAGTAAGCTTTTCTAGTAGCTTGGACCAGGATTGCCAAATCAGCCAACTTGCCATGCTTAACCAGTCTCCCACACCTTCCCAGGGAGAATAGTGTCGCTTGCATGAGCTTTGGGTAACAGCTGCTGAAAACTGCAAAAACTGAAACTGGGAGAGCCTTTCAGCCAAAATGTGCAATGACCAGAAATATGCCACTCTAAAGAAGAAAGGTTAATCATTAAACACAACAGGATAATTCTCCTGAGAAATCCCTCTATCACTCTAGCTTTTGCCATCTTGTTAGTCAAAACTTCCACTATTGCTAAATCATCCAACTGAAATATCAAACTCCTACTCTGTAATTCTTCTTCCCATACTACCATTGATGCCCAGATTGGCATAAATCCTAGAAAAGTAATATCCCTATGATACTCATCAACCCACCCAGCTGGCCATGATTCAGTAAACCATCTGCCACCAAAATAACCCCCTTACCTAATCCCCCTGCTGTATCCATAAATAAATAAATCTCTGGTGAAGTAACCCATTCATTTTGCCAGAAAGATACTCTGCTAAAGTGCTGGAGAAACAACAATCAAACAGACATGTCTTCCTTGGCTTGACTACCTACCCTCACTCTATGATGTTTCCACCTTCTACCCCACAACAAACTGGCCACAGGTCTCATAAATGTATACCCTGACCCTACCACTCTGCATGCAAATTTCAATAAACCTAATACCTCTGTTACTTCCTTCACTCTCATGTTATCCTAAACCACCACTGACTCTACCTCTCAGTTTCTCTACCTTGTCATGCAGCAGTTTGAAAATTTCCAAATTTATGTTTAACTCCAATTCTAAATTGGTTAGCATCTTAACTGGACCATCAGCTTTGTCCTTTGCTAATGGTACCCCGAGCTCTGATCACATTTCCTCAAACACCCTCATTACCTTGACCAATGATTCCTTACCTTCCCCAATCAGTAAAAAAATCATCCAAATAATGCACTGCCCTCATGTTAATTACCATCTGCTGCCACACCCATTGCAGTCCTGTGCAGAACCTTTCAAAAGTGACACATGTGACCACATAACCCATGGGCATGGACTTGTGGTAGCAAAGCTTCCCATTAAGATGCATGTCCAAGATATGCCTATTCTAATTCTTCACCGGTAATAACCTAAAGACTGACGTAATATCTAACTTAGCCAGTCAAGGATCTATAAATGATCTGTTCACTCTCATCACCTCATCCAAACATGAATACTGAACAATAATATCTGATCTATCAATATGTGCAGTAACCAAATCAGCATTTGGAAAAGATAAATGATGAATTAACTTAAGTTCCACTGGTGATTTGTTGGACACCAGCACCAAAGGGGGATGTACGACACTCTTCAAATCAAGGGAGATCAGGGGGACCTAAAACCCTTCCGGCAGCCAACTCATTTATCCAACAAATTCTGGGTTACTTCCTCCTTACCTACTACCATCTTTAAATTTTTGCCAATGTGATGCTTCTCCTCTGCCTTAGATTTCACCACAAACACCCACTGAAACCCTCCCACCAGCTCCATAGTTGCCTCCTTATAGGGGTTGCCCTGCAGCAACTCCTCTAGGTGAATGCACTGACCCTCTTGACTGGACCCGAACCACCTCAAAAAGGACTTTGTTCCCTGGAGCCCCTTTGCCCACTCTTTTACTAACCTCCACACTCTGTCCTGCTCCATAAGTGTGCACCCTCATCCCATTCAGTGCATCCTTCTTCCAACATTTGGTTGCATAATGTTGACCTGAACAATGGAAAATGGGTATGGAAACCTACATACTGGCCATGAACACTTACCAGCATTGAAAGCCCAGAATGTTTTCACCTTGCTCGCTATTCTCTCAGACTTCTCCTTGACTAAATTATCTGACCTATCCAGCATGATCCACAGCCAGGTACTGGGATGCCTATGCTCCCAAACCAAGGATCTATCCACAGCCTTTAGTTAAAAAAAAAAAACATTAATTGTACCATAACCAGGCATTACCACCCTAATCCTGTGCACTTCCCTCACCATTAAAAAATAAGATAATAATGTAATACATGTTGAGGCTTTTTCTCCAGTACAACAGCCATGAAGTATACAATCCCCAAACCCAAATGTCCCACGTCCTCACTCTAAACCTTCCTGCAGCTCTCTTATGAAGTATACACTCCCTAGACCCAAATATCCCAAGTTCTCACTGTAAACCTTCCTACACCTCTCTTTCCCACAGAGGCTAAGGCTGCTGTAAGAACCTTGACCCAGGTGCCTCAGCCTCTGCCACCCACTGCACTCCTTCCACATCAGTGAAGTAAAAATCTTTGACAAAATCTATCCACCACATCTTCTCGTTTACAACCTGTAAAACATGCACTGTAATAAGGACAGGTCTGCCAACTGCCTCACTCTGTGGAATTGATCCTATATGTCCTCTACTAAACTGTCTGCTGCTACCTGACTTCCCATAGCTAACCCCCACAATGCCCAAAAGCACTAAAAAGTTCTGATGTCCTCCAGAAAAGCTTCCAACTCCTGTTAATGCTACACCCCTGTGCATCACTTCAGTGCCCTCACCCAATGGTCTCCCCTGCACCTGAATCTGAACAAACTCTGCAATCTGCACCTATCCCCCAAATCCAAATTACACACCAATGTAAATGAGTCAACATCTGACAACATGCTTCCCAAAGCCCTTGCCCCTCAAGCATATTATTATCAGTACCTGTCACTTGCTGTTGTGATGTTGAGAGCATCTCAGTCATACTCCTCTATCTACTTCCTGATGGTTCTTGTGGCTTGTCATGACATTGCCCTTCTGCACCCCTTCACCCACTTCTAGTTCACTTGGCTGTATAGTTAGAGGCCTCCATTTCTTGATGCTGTACTTGACTTAGATGCTTCTGCCCTCCTCTACTCGGTTCAACCTGGACAGCCTCCTGTGGCACATGCACCTGCATCCATAACCTCTGAAATAACCTGTCTGCCCATGATACCAATTCTAGCCACTTCTTTGTTAATTTCTCAACTTGAGACATCATGCACAAAAAAACTCAACAGTATATTAATCAATTGTAGCCACTTCTTTGCTCATTACATCCGAGTGACGCCTCCAGGTGCATCTGCAGTTAACTCCTACTGCTCCTCTAGGCGTCAAATATTACTTATGCATATTTGCATTAATAATTCCAAAACCATGCTACATACAAGGTTTAAAAATATTTTATCTTGAAGCATACATGATGGCAAACACAATTGTATTGATATTTGACCTTGGTCAATGAGTATTTGCTAGAATTGTAAGGTGATAATTTAATTTTTAAAGGCTCAGGCCACATCCACTAGGAGTTAAAGGTACATACTCAAAATAGTTGACTTGAGACATCATGCACAAAGAAACACAACAGTGTATTAATCAGTCTGCCACTCTCCCATAATATCTTCCTCCCTTTCCCAAATCCCTCAACTTCCCACTTAAGAACAACACTTCATGACTCATAATTATTGATCAAATTACTTGAGGGGCTTTAAAAGAAACTGCCTTTATTCTGTGTATTAACTGATAATACCACCAGAGAACTGTGAAACAGGTGGAAGGGGGAGGGCCATGAAATTGCTACAATCTCCCTGTCTTTTTTTAATGACTCAACTGAACTCACACTCCAACTGGACCAGCACCAACCCAACAGTAGGAAGCGCTGTGCTACCCCTTGGCAGCCTTAAGACTAATCCCTATTTCTTCATTCACTGCTGCTTTATCATTATTTTTTTTTACAAAAGATCAGCAAAGAGATTGAAGTCCACCACTTTACATGTGAAAATATGAGAACCCATATGCCACAGAGACAGGACAAATGCATAACTGCAGAGAAACAATAAAACTTTAAATATTAAATATTGCAAAATTACATGACTCCCTCAATAGTCAAATGAAAAAAAAACAAACACCTGACTACCACATTAAACCCTTTACTAGCAACTAACCTTAATTCCCTTAGTTACACTGTCAGACAGTGACCACTGACAGGGTATGGGAATGTCCATCAACAAACCTACCCCAGCAAAAGAAGCCTCTACACCAACCTCCATCACTATTCACTACATGTGCCCCATTTCCATTTAAATCTGCTTATTTCTTTCTTATCACCTTTTTTTTTTTTTTTTTTTTTTAGAAAACATTGTCTTCACCAAGAGAACTGCAACTGCTTATGCAGTGAATGCAATCCTCTCAACTTTCCTAGGAGGTTGCAGATGGTGTTCTTGCCCCTCTTCCCTCTCACTGTTTTTCTTTTAATTAATGGTAAGGTAGCTAAGACCATTGCACAAATGATGCTGTTGCTTGGCAACCCCCAACAATGGCCATGTGACATTACTATGTAATGTAATGTCCTGACGCACCTGCTCCATGCTGTTTTCCTCAGAAGCACAAGCAAATGCTGACACTATTATCTCTGCCTTGCAGTACATTGTTTATCTGAGTTAATAGCTGACCTAGTGAACCACTAGCTAAATGTTAAATGATCCCTACCTGCTTTTGTCCAATCCTGTCAGATTACAGAAAAGTGCCATCCTACAACTTACAAAAGCTAAACACATTGAAAAATAAAATCCTAGCATTTAAAATAAATTGCAGCCACCACTACAGCCCCCTTAAAACATAAGCTGTATACTGACCACAATTCCCAGTAACATTAATTGCCCCATCCTTAAAACTCATCTTTTATCAAAACAGACTAAATAATAACGCCTGGCCCCAATTACATCCTAACCACACAGACCCCCTTTTCTACAGAAGCTATTTGTAATATTACAGAGTTAATCTGCTTGAAAAAAAATTAGCTCTGATTCCTAATCAAGCACGATTAATGACCTTTCTCCCTAACATAAAACCATTGAAATTACCTCCTGTAAAATGGGTGGGGGTTAAATAAAACATTCACAATTCACCTTCTAAGATGTAAAATGCCTGGGCCTTATTATAAAAAAACCCAGATGAGTGTCTGGACCCTAGAGCCTATCTCACTAACACCAACTGTAATTCCAAAGAGAAGTCCCTTCCCCAAAACCTATATAATCTCCCTCCCCTACTCTGCCTACCTCGTGACCTTACTCAAATCTTCCACCCTTCCCTTCACCACACAAAACCCAGCAATAAATTAGTGTGCTACACAAACCACATTTGCATGTAATTGTCGACATGTGCTTTTCTTAATGGCACTAGGTGTAGTGATGGCCCAAGTCAGCTCTCAACAGGAGCAATCACTTTAGAGACACAAGAAATCAGACATTTAAACATGATATGAATATGTTACAAACAAATGTCACTAAATATGAAGAAGACTTTCAGACATTTAAACATGATATGAATGTTACAAACAAATGTCACTAAATATGAAGAAGACTTTCAGACATTTAAACATGATATGAATGTTACAAACAAATGTCACTAAATATGAAGAAAACTTTCAGAAGCATCAAATAATATCTTTATTTCTATTTATTTTCATAAGATTTACTTGTTATAATATCTGATTGCTTATAGTTTTACTTGTACATAACTTCTGTGAAAGCCAGCAAAAATAAGTGCAGTATTTAGTTGACTATTGTTGGTAAGAACTTACCCAGGATCTGTATTACTAAAACTAAAATTCTGTACTTCTCACAGATGGCTGCACCAAGGGCAGGATTCACGAAGGCTTACACGGAGTTTAAGAGTAGTGTAAGCCTCCGTGTAAGCCTCCCGATCCAGGAACAGCCCAAACCTCCATGTAAGAGACAGCTAAAACGTCTCTTACATGGACTGGCGTAAATGCTCAATACCTCATTTGCAGCTCAAAGATATGCAAATGAGGTATTTGAGCGATCCAGGAAGCCAAACCAGTCCGTAACGGACGTTTGCAGAAATGTACTCAGCTGACAACTGAGTACATTTCTGCAAAATTTACAACGGAGCTATGTCAGCTCCAAATAAAGGTTGCATATGTGTCATCTAGCATGCCAATGGCCAGATATGTGGCCATTGTCATTAAAAAGTGTTGCAAAATTATTTAAAATAGCTTTTTTTTTTCGGGGGATTTTGATGTTTAACTGCAGCGCACACCCGCGCAAATGGGGTGCGCTGCCTAAAAGTGAAAACCGAAGCTTATAAGCTCACAATTGTGGGTTTTATGTATTACATGGAATGACAATGCAGGGACTAGCAGACCAAAAACAATATGGCCACCGTGTAGTGGTTGCCAAGGGGGGGGAAGCTCAGTGTAAGAGATGTAACTAAACATTACTAGGCAATCCTATGTAAATGAGGGTTACAATACTGAATCACACTGCCACATAGCTAATGAGCACTTTCCGAGTAGTGTAAGAGTTACAGAAGGGGGAGGAATAGAGTAAGAGGTAGGTGACATCACAGGGGGGAAGTATAGAAGTAAATGTATCATATTGGAGAGCAGTGTAACATGACAGATGACAGACAGACATCAGGGAGAGAGGTGTGTCCCAACAGAACACTAGGAAAGTCAAGAAATAGAGGGTGTACACTATCCCTACACTCCTACTTTCTTGATATACGTGCATGCGCGCATGTGCACGCGTGTAAGGAGGTTCACCAAGTGGGAGCGTGTTGCAAACCGTTTAAAATGGTTTGCGCAGGCGTGCACATGTGTGACTCAATGTAAACATCAGGAAGCCTGTTGCCTGATGTATAAGACTGTGTGCGCGCGTTTTACCATGAATCAACCAAGTCCAAACCGTGTAAGTATGTGTGCGCGTGTTTAAGACACTGTGAGCGTGCTTATGCTGGTGTGCACATTGCTCCCCCTGAGGAAACAGAGAGGAAAAAGAAAACAACCAGATTACAAGGAAGCTGTCAGAGAATACTGCTGGAGTTAATTAGTGATAACAATTAGAAGCAGGCAATTACACAGGCAGACTAGAAGCCCAACCCAGCACTTAAAACACTGCAAACAGCAGTGCAGGGTGTTTCTCTCAAGAGATACTGCAAGAAAGGAGTAAGCTATCAGAATTGAAAACTGAAAAAGCTGAACTCAGAGCAGAAATGCTAGGAGCTGCCATAGGTACATAGGTTCATAGGTTCATACTAGGCTATCTACCCTAGGGCATCTATAAGCCTAGCCAGAGTTGTGTGGCTTTCACCACCCCTTATGTTGAAGAATACTATACCCATTAGTTTGCCGTGCCTCTGTCCAGCAGTGATACAGAGATGATCCCCGGGGTAAACCTACGATCTCCCATCCACTGGTCAAGATTCCTCTTGAACAGAACCAGCAAGGTACTCTGTCTCACATGGACCGGGATTCTGTTCAACAGCATAGGGAGTCTCTGGATGATGAATCTGTCCCTCCAGCATGTCCTATTTATATCCGTGTTGAGGTTTAAGTCTCTTGCTCTTGTGGCTCTGGTGGATTTGGATTTTTTGAGGTGGAGCATGTCCATTAATTCCGGGTTGGACATGACCTTGTATGTCAGGCACAGGTCACCTCTGAGCAGACGGTATGCGACTGAATAGAGCTGGAGTTTCTTCAGTCGGGCAGCATATGGCATATTTTTGAGCCCCTTTATCCTTTTGGTGAGGAACTTTTGGGGTCTTTCCAATTGCTGCAGGTGTCGGGTAAGATACATTCCGAATGGGGCATTGTACTCAATCATTGTTATGATAAGTGAAGAGTACAGGGGAACAATGACCTCCCTTGATCTGGCTGTGAATCCCTTCATAATCAGGTGGGCAATGTAGAAGGTCCTCCTAACCACTTTGGCAATGTGAGTGTCAAAAGAAAGGTTACTGTCAACTTGGGTCCCCAGGTCCCTGATAACCTCTTCTGTGCTTAATGGATTGCCACCTATGTGGTAACTTGGGGTTACCTTGTTTTTACCAAAGGGTATGACTATACATTTTTTGGCGTTTAGCTTAAGGCCATGGCTCTGGCACCAGTTATCCATTTCTATGAGACCTCTCTGAAGGATATCTGTGTCTGATGGATTTTCAACTATGGCGCCCAGTTTGCAGTCATCTGCAAACTTTGTCAGCCACAATCCTCCTATGTTTGCCTGCACTTCTGAAAAGTAGATGCCGAACAAGAGGGGGGCCCAGGACTGAGCCCTGTGGGACACCGCTTGTGACCGGCTTTGGAGTCTGACATGACACCAGCAACTCTAACCCTGTGGGTTCTGTCCTTGAGCCAGTTTGCAACCCATCTTGTGACATATGGGTTTACATTTAAGCTGGTGAGCTTTTCTATGATACCCGAGTGGGGTATTGTGTCAAAAGTTTTGCAAGGTCAAGGTAGGCTGTGTGAACTGCCTTACCCTCATCAATGGCCTTGGTGACTGTATCAAAAAAGTCGACCAAGTTCAAGAGGCATGATCTGCCCTTGACAAAGCCGAATTGGGTAGGATCCAATGTCTGTAGGTCTCCTATGTCTTTATTTATGAGTTCCATTATGATCCTCTCCATAGCTTTGCAGACCAGGCTTGTTAAGCTTATGGGGCGGTAATTACCAGGGTCCGTAGAAGCACTGCCTTTGTGGAGTGGGACCACAGTTGCCATACGCCACTCTTTGGGTATGTATCCTGTGGTAAGGCTAAGATTAAACAGCAGCCTTATGTGTGGGTTTAGTTCCTCATTGAGTTTGTGTAGCACACAGCCGGGGGACACCATCCGGTCCCATTGATGCTGTGTTTTTAGCTTTAGAGAGAGCAGCTCTCACCTGGGCATTTGAGATGATTGGGAGGCTACACTCTGCTGGGATAGATATTTCTCCTTTTGGGGGGGAGGGAGGGGAAAAATTTGCACTGAACCTGTCTGCCAGTATGTTTGCAATGTCTGTGGGTTCAGTGATTTTTGTATCATTTTGGACTAATTCTGAGCATATCTGGGATTTTCCACCCAGATTTCTAACATAGCTAAAGAAGGCCTTATTATTGTCTTTTGAGTCCTTGGCGATTTTTCTCTCAAAGTTGGCCTTGGATGATTTTATGAGTGATCGTAGTTTTTTACTAGTATTGATCAGAGATGTCTTCCCTTTTAGGGATTTTGCTCTATCTTGTAGTAGCTTTCTCCTCTTGCTGTAAAGTTTGTTTATGGCTGGGGTCCACCAGATCGGGCGCTTGCCTTTGGTGGAAAGGGTCTTGATTTTATTTGGGATTGCTTGATCCATGCTTGAGCATTTGTAAGGGATTCAGCAGCGTGGGTTGTGGTTTCCAATGGCTCAGGGGCCTTGAAGGATACCACACCAGTCTTAAGAAGTGTGAAGTTGGCTTTTGAGAAGTTCTTCACTGTGGTCTTGTTTGTTGGGGGTGGGGGCGGGATGTGGATCTCCAGTGAGATTAGTTTATGGTCTGATCTCACCAATGAGGGATATACTTCTGGTGTGGAGCATTTTGTCCCCATGTTTGTGATGATCAGGTCTAGTATATTTTCACCTCTTGTGCTGTTATAATCAGTCATAGGTGAATTGCTGAGGGTGGTGACAATGCAGATGCTGACAGACAACCCAGAGTGAGGAGAAGGAGAAGAGTATACAGGCCCAGGGTCACCTACCATGGGTTACATGAGCTGGAGATAGTAGAGCGCTACAGAGTGGACAGAGACCTTCTGCAGCAAATTGTTGAGCTGTGCAGGCCACGTCTCACACACAGAACCAACAGAGGGGAAACAATCCCAGTGGAAACCAAGGTATGTGTTGGCCTAAGAATACTAGCAACAGGTACCTTCCAGAGACCAACTGGTGATATGATGGGGATATCACAGGCATCAGTCTCCAGGGGACTGCACCAGTTCCTGGATGCCATGTCACCACATGTCAGTGATCATGTATATTTCCCTAATGCCCGTGAGGTTGTGGCCAGCAATATGCGTCTCTTCCAGCAAATAGCAGGATACCCTGAGGTACTGGGTGCAATAGACTGCACGCACATACGCATCAAAGCACCAGCCGTTGAGCGGGGTAGAGCCTATATTAACCGCAAGGGATTCCCCTCCATCAACTGCCAGGTCGTGTGTGATGCCCAGGGCATAATAATGAATGTGTGTGCTGGCTGCCCTGGGAGCTACCACGATTCCCACATCTGGCATCTGATGCAGCTGTACCAATCATTTGCCAGTGGGGACTTCCCACACGGACACCTAGTGGGGGATGCAGGTTATGCACTTGAGCCGTGGCTGATGACACCCATCAGAAATGCACACACACCTGAACAGGAACGCCATAATGAGGCATACGCACAAACACGTAATGTCATAGAGCGTGTGTTTGGGCTGCTCAAGTCACGGTTCCGGTGTCTGGATATATCTGGTGGAGCCTTGCAGTACACACCAACTACATGTACCCAAATGATCATGATATGTGCTATGCTACATAATATGATCCTGCGGAAACAGCTGCAGCAGGACCAGCATAGGGCTGGGCCAAACATACCCCCACCATTGCCAAGGCCACCACAGGCAGAGGGTGACTTGGAGGAGGAACAACCTGACCTTGCCCCATTAGGCAGAAGGAGGCATGCCCAGTATTCCCTGGCCTTGGCAAAGAGGCAATGCGTAGCACATACACTGGCTCAGTAGGAACACTGGGACTGATACCCCCTCCAACTCACTCATATAGTAACAGGGATGCCAAACATGACACAACCTGCTTCCAAACATGTACAGGGAGTGTAGTATGTGCATCTGACAGAGGCAGCCCTGCAGCACCATCTGAGGCATGAATGCCATGTGTTAAGTAATGTAACACCATGTACCATATGCACACCTGAGGACCCTGACTAACATCCACCCTCACCAATCATGAACCACAAAAATACAACCCCACCTTCATAGGTACCACAAGGGATAGGATCCTAGATGCAATGCTACACAATGCCAGAAGTATAAACAGCAAGATGCATGCAGTGTATACGCACACAGTATAGAGAATGTAGATATCAGTGCTGTAATAGAAAACTGGGTCAAAGCCCACATCAGCACCCTAACACTACCAGGTCACACCTCATACAGTGATGTACAGCTGCAAAACATGGAACAAGCTACAAAACGAGGGTGACTAGCAATAAATGTCATGGATAACCACACCCCCATGTTGGTACCACAACAAGAAGCAGCATGGATTAGCCATGGTCAAATACCAATGGCTAAAACTGCCTACCACTATATAGCTTGCTGCAGACCACTGTCCTAATAGCAGGAACTGCACCAGGCCTATGTTGGAATACATGAAGATATCAAGCCCCCCCAAACCACATTATATTGCTTGACTGAAAATACCTACACATACACCATAGTTTCATAGTTTCATAGTTTACTACTAGGCTATCAGCCCTAGTGCATTTATAAGCCTAGCCATAGTGATGTGGCTATTGCCACCCCTTATACTGGTAATAAGTGTACAGAATAGATTCCAAATATTGTGCCTCTGACTTAGTAGTGACACATTATGACCCCTTTACTTAATTGAATTAATTGACTGTGCCTCTGTCTAGTAGTGACACAGGGATGACCCCTGGGGTAAACCTACGTTCTCACATCCACCTGTCCAGATTTCTCTTGAAGAGAGTCAGTGAGGGACTCTGTCTAACATGAACTGGGATTCTGTGCTAGAGTGTGAGAAGCCTCTGAGTTATGAATCTGTCCCTCCAGCATGTCCTATACATGTATGTGCTGAGGTTCAAATCTTTAGCTCTCATGGTTCTGGTGGATTTGGATTGCTTGCAGTGGAGCATGTCCATCAAATCCTGATTGGACATGGTCTTGTATGTCAGGCATAAGTCACTGTAAGTAGGCGGTATGCTACTGAATAGAACTGAATTTTCTTTAGTCTGGAAGCATATGACATGTGTTGTAGACCCTTGATCCTCTTGGTAAGGTACTTTAGGGGTCTCTCCAGCTGTTGCAAGTGCTGGGTGAGGTACATACCAAATGGGGCTTTGTATTCAATCATGGGCCTGATAAGGGAGAAGTATAGGGGTACAATGACCTCCTTTGATCTGGATGGAAAACCCTTCATGATAAGGTGGGCAAGATAGAAAGTCTTTATAACCACTTTGGCAACATGGGTGTCAAACGAGAGGTCACTATCTACATGGGTCCCCAGGTGTCTGATTTTTTTGTCTGTGCTCAGTGGGTTGCTGTCTATGTGTTAATTTGTGGGTACTTTGTTCCTCCCAAAGGGGATGACTACACATCAGTTGCATTCAGTTTCAGGCCATGATTCTGGCACCATCTATCTGTTTTTGTGAGGGCATTCTGTAGGATGTGTGTGCCAGCTGATGTATTCACTATGGTGCCTAGGTTGCAGTCATCTGCAAACTTTGTCAGCCACAACCCTCCTATGTTTGCTTTCACATCTGAAAAGTAAATGCCAAATAAGAGGTGTCCCAGGACAGATCCTTGTGGGACACCACTTGTGACTGGCTTTGAATCTGACAAGGCACCTGCAATGTCGACTTTATGGGTTCTGTTTTTTAGCCATTTTGCAACCTATCCTGTGACATATGGCTTTATATTTCAGCTGTTGAGTTTGTCTATGATGCCTGAGTGGGGTATTGTGTCAAAGGCCTTAGCCAAGTGCAGGTAGGCTGTGTGGACCACTTAGCCCTCATCAATGGCCCTACTGACAGTTTCAAAATAGTCAACTAGGTTCAAAAGGCAGGATCTGCCCTTTACAAAGCTGAACTGGGTGGGATCAAGAGTCTGTAGGTCACCAATGTCTCTGTTTAAGAGCTCCATAATGACTCTTTCCATAGCTTTGCAGACAAGGCTGGTTAAGCTTGTGTGGTGGTAGTTCCCAGGGTCTGTGGAGGCATCTCCTTTGTGGAGTGGGACCACTGTTGCTGTATGCCAGTGTTCAGGTACATATCCTGTAGCAAGGCTAAGGTTAAATAGCATTTTATATACGGATTTAGCTCCTCTTGGAGTTCACGTAGCATAACTGGGGATACCATCAGGTCCCACTGATGCTGTGTTTTTGTCTTTGCCAAGCGGCTCTCACATGGACATCTGAGATGACAGTGAGGTTACATTCAGCTGTGATAACTATCTTCTTTGGGGTGAGGGAGGAGAAACTTGCACTGAACCTGTCTGCCAGAATGTTGCCAATATCTGTCGGGTCACTGAAATTTATGTTGTTGTGTACCAACTCTGAGCATATCTGAGGGTTCCCACCCAGGTTTCTGACATAACTGAAGAAGGCATTGTGGTTATCTTTATTGTCTTTGGTGATTTTTGTCTCAAAGTTGACCTCGGATGTCTTTATGAGAGAATGTAGCTTTCTACTAGTGCTGATCACAGCTGCCTTCCCTTTAGGAGATTTAGCTCTGTCTTGCATTAGTATCCTTCTTTTGTTATACAGTTCGTTGATGGCTGGGGTCCACCAGACAGGCCACTTTCCCTTGGTGGAGAGGGTCTTGGTTTTATTTGTGATTGCATGGTCCATGCTTTCTTGGAGATGTCCGTAGAAAGCGTTTGTGAATGAGTCACCATTGTGTGTTGTGGTTTCCACTGGCCCAGTGGGCTTAAAGGATACCATCTCAGTCTGAAGAAGTGTGAAGTCAGCTTTTGAGAAGTTTGTCACTATACTCTTTGTATTATACTAGCACCGACACATTTGTAGAAAATTTCCCAGAATCCATCAAACAAAATGGACATGCAAAATGTAACCCTTCCACAAGAGGGGTAAGCATACTGAATGTAATAATCAGAAATATGTGTACTGGATGTCAAGATGAGAAGTGTATCCCTCACTGGTAAGACCAGACCATAGAGGAATCACACTGTAGTTACACATCCTGACCCCAGTCCCTGGCCAGAATACCACAGTGAAACACATGTATAAAGCATAGCTTGCACCCCTACAAACCAATGTGGAATCCATGAAAGGCCCTGTGCAAGTCCAGAATATGGGACACACTGCAGAACATGTTATACAGGCATTCCATGAACACAGCCAAGAGTGCTTGGAGTCTGCAATCACAAATAACAACAAGACACAATGCCATACACCCAGGCATCTGGCATGCTGGACTCCAGCAATTACTAAACCATTGAAGAGAATGAGGAAGCTACCACATGATAGATCAAACATAAAAAGTGAAGTAATCAGTGATCACTAGTATGGCAATATAATGTGTCCACAAATACAATCCACTAAGGCCAGGCAAACAAGTAGAATCTGTGAATCCAGAGGCAATATGACACCTGTCCCAAGTAAACACACAACAACAACTCACCCCAATAAATACAAATATATGTGATAGACGCAACCAGGTAGCCAAACCGGAGCCTGAGCACCCCCAAATCAGTACTGTCAAAACTAGTCAGGAGGACAAGGTAACCACATACACCACAAACCCAGTCCCACATAGACCTACAACGACTGTAAACCAAACACATAAACACAAAAACATTCCCAGAGGCCCTAATTACAAACACACAACACCAACACAAGCCTCCAAAGCAGACACCCAATAAAACAACCTCCAGACATGGCACATGTAACACATAGTACACAAAGCTGGTGTGCCAAACAGTCACAGGACAGAAGGAGAAACAACATGCCTGATACAGTTGTAATAGGTGACTCCATAGTGAGACATGCTGCTGTTCCAGGGATGGCTTGCACCTGTTACCCATGGGTGTCTGGATATTGCCTAAGGCTTTTTCAACCTACAGAGATCCTTTTGTAGGCAAGGCTGAAACGACTAACCCACCACCATAGAAAACAAAACTGGAAAGAAACAGAAGGGTAATGCTGATCAATGCCAGACGTGTAAACCTCAATATGCATGCTCCTGAGGCCCTCCCAGTATGGAGAACATCGATGTCTGTCATAGGTTCATAGGTTTATACTAGGCTATCTGCCCTAAGGCATTTATAAGCCTAGCCCAAAGTTTTGTGGCTTACGCCACCCCTTATATGAAAAAATACTGTGCCCATTAGTTTGTTGTGCCTCTGTCCAGCAGTGACACAGAGATGATTCCCGGGGTAAACCTACGATCTCCCATCCACAGGTCAAGATTTCTCTTGAACAGAGCCAGCGAGGTGCTCTGCCTCACATGGATCGGGATTTTATTCCACAGCATAGGGAGTCTCTGAGTGATAAATCTATCCCTCCAGCACGTCCTATTTATATCCGTGCTAAGGTTTAAGTCGCTTGCTCTAGTGGTTCTAGTGGATTTGGATTTTTTGAGGTGGAGCATGTCCATTAATTCCGGGTTGGACATGGCCTTGTATGTCAGGCACATGTCACCTCTGAGCAGACGGTATGCGACTGAATAGAGCTGGAGTTACTTCAATCTGGCAGCATATGACAGATTTTGGAGTCCCTTTATCCTTTTGGTGAGGAACTTTTGAGGTCTCTCCAATTGCTGCAGATGTCGGGTGAGATACATCCCGAATGGGGCATTGTACTCGATCATTGGTCTGATAAGTAAAGAGCACAGGGGAACAATGACCTCACTAGCTCTGGATGTGAATCCCTTCATGATCAGGTGGGCAATGTAGAAGGTCTTTCTAACCACTTTAGCAACATGAGTGTCAAAAGAAAGGCCACTGTCAACCTGGGTCCCCAGGTCCCTGATAACCTCTTCTGTGCTTAGTGGATTGCCACCTATATGGTAGCTTGGGGTTACCTTGTTTTTCCCGAAGGGTATGACTATAAATTTTGAGGTGTTTAACTTCAGGCCATGGCTCTGGCACCAGCTATCTGTTCCCATGAGTCCCCTCTGAAGGATATCCATGTCCGATGCACCTTCCACTATGGCGCCCAGTTTGCAGTCGTCTGCAAACTTTGTCAGCCAAAGTCCTCCCATGTTGGCCTGTACTTCTGAGAAGTAGATGCCGAACAATAGGGGGCCAAGGACCGAGCCCTGTGGGACACCACTTGTGACCAGCTTGGAGTCTGACATAGTGCCAGCAACTCTAACCCTGTGAGTTCTGTCCTTAAGCCAGTTTGCAACCCATCTTGTGACATATGGGTTTACATTTAAGCTGGTAAGTTTTTCTACAATACCCGAGTTGGGTATTGTGTTGAAAGCCTTTGCAAGGTCTAGGTAGGCTGTATGGACTGCCTTTCCCTCATCAATGGCCTTGGTGACTGTTTTGAATAAGTCGACCAAGTTCAAAAGGCATGATCTGCCCTTGACGAAGCCAAACTGGGTTGGGTCCAATGTCTGAAAGTCCCCTATATCTTTGTTTATGAGCTCCATTATGATCCTCTCCATAGCTTTGCAGACTAGACTTGTTAAGCCTATGGGGCGGTAATTACCAGGGTCCATAGAGGCACCGCCTTTGTGGAGTGGGACCACAGTTGCCGTATGCCACTCCTTGGGCACGTATCCTGTGGTAAGGCTGAGATTAAACAGCTGCCTTATGTGCGGGTTTAGTTCCTCATTGAGCTCGTGTATCACACAGCCAGGGACACCATTCGGTCCCATTGATGCTGTGTTTTTAGCTTTAGAGAGAGCAGCTTTCACCTGCGCATTTGAGATGTCTGGGAGGCTACACTCCGCTGGGATAGTTATCTCTCCTTTGGGGGGGAGGGGTGAAGTTTGCACTGAACCTGTCTGCCAGTATGTTGGCAATGTCTGTGGGTTCAGTGATTTTTGTATCATTTTGGACTAATTCTGAGCATATCTGGGAGTTTCCACCCAGGTTCCTAACATAGCTGAAAAAGGCCTTATGATTGTCTTTTGAATCCATGGCAATTTTCCTCTCAAAATTGGCCTTAGTTGATTTTATGAGTGCTCGTATGTTTTTACTAATAATGATCAGGGGTGACTTCCCTTTTATGGATTTTGTTCTATCATGTAATAGCTTTCTCCTCTTATTGTAAAGTTTGTTAATGGCTGGGGTCCACCAGACTGGACGTTTGCCCTTGGTGGAAAGAGTCTTGGTTTTATTTGGGATTGCCTGATCCATGCAGCCCTGGAGGTGTTCATAGAAGGCATTTGTAAGGGCTTCCGCAGCTTGGGTTGTGGTTTCCACTGGCTCAGGGGCCTTGAAGGATACCACACCAGTCTTGAGTAGTGTGAAGTTTGCTTTAGAGAAGTTCTTCACTGTGGTCTTTTTAATTTGGGGTGGGGGCGGGGTGTGGATTTCCATTGAGATTAGTTTATGATCAGATCTCACCAATGAAGGATATATTTCCGGTGTGGAGCATTTTGTCCCCATGTTTGTGATAATGAGATCTAGTATATTTTCTCCTCTCGTGGGAACAGTGACTAGTTGTTCCATGGCATTTGAATTTATGAACTCCAGGAACCATTGGGCTAGAAAGTTAGGGCTTGAGTAATGTTCCCAGTCTATATTCGGGTAGTTGAAGTCACCCAATATGATGGTGTTTGGAGATACATTTATACCCTCCAGTGTCTTCAGGAAGGCTGTGTGGGGTTCCTGAGTTTGAGAGGGTGGCCTGTAGCATGCTACAAATTGTAGAGCAGTTTTGCCTATGGTTAGTTGCACCTGGATGGTTTCAAGCTTTGCGTTGCCACCAACCTGGAGGTGTGGGTATCCTTTATGAATATGGATACACCCTCCTTTTGTGGTGTGGTCCGGGTTTTGGGGCCGGAACGCATGATATGAGGTAAAACCTGATAGTGCCGAGGTGCTCTCAGGAGCCTTGAACCAGGTTTCAGTTACAGCACAGACATCGATGTTCTCCATACTGAGAAGGGCCTCGAGTGCGTGCATTTTGAGATTCAGACTTCTGGCATTGAGCAGCATTACCCTCAGTTTCTTCCCATTTTTGTTTTCTAGGGTGGTAGGTTTAGAATTTGAGCCTTGTCTAAAAAAGGCACTATGGGGGTGGCAAGAGCCTTAGCCAATATCTGGAATCCCAGGGGTGACAGGTGCAAGCCGTCCCTTGCGAAGCAGCGTGGCTTGTCAAGCATGTCATCCCAGGCAGACAGACACTGGATCCCCTTTGAATGACACCAGAAATTAAGCCAATTATTAAAGCTGATCATCTTGTCTCTATATTGTGGCATCATTCTTGGTGAAGGAAGGATACTGCTCAGGGTCAGGGTCATACCTGCCTGGGCTACATAATCAGAGAGCTCCTCTATGTCTCTTTTCATGTAGTCCAGGGAGGTACGTCTTAGGTCATTCACACCAGCATGGACAATGAGTGTGTCATATTTGTTCTTGCCGTGGAGTGACCAGAGTGCTTGTGTTATGTGGCGGATTCTAGCGCCCGATAGGCAGCTTACTGTGACCTTCTCCTTGTTCAGCCTGGTGAGTGGGATGTCAGTGTGTCTGACTATGGAGTCACCTATGACAAGTATGTTTGGTGTTGTATTTGACCTTAAGGGCTGTGACTGCTTTGCACACTGATTTTGTGGTTTATGTGTTGCTTGTGGGGTGTCTTGAGGTAGCAGTTGCTTGGGTGTCTGCTTTGGGGGCCTCTGATGTTTAGGTAAATATTTACTCAGAGCCTCCGAGTATGTCTCTGTGTGTTTATGTGTTTGATTCAGTGGTGTAGTAGCATTATGTGAGGCTGGTTTTGTGTTGTGTGTATTTGTCTTCTCCTCCTGTCTAGTCTTGCCAGTCCTGAGTTGAGAGAGCTCAGCCTCCATTTTGGCTAAATAGCTGCATCTCTCGCAAGTATTTGTGTTATGTGGGAGGAGGAGAGGCTTGTCTTTGTACATGAGGCAATTGTAACATTGCCTCAATATTCCCAGATTCACCAACTGGGCAGGAGAGGACGCCAGCATCTGGCCCTTCGACATGCTAGAAAAATTAAGAAGTTAGGTATGAGACTAAATAAGAGAGGACTATAGAAACCTGCTGCAAGCCTCGTGACAGCACACCAGCACTACCAGGTAATACCACATATCATGTGTTATGGCCACAAAACCTGGAACAAAACATAAAAGGAGGGTGAGTATCCATATTCAGCACAGACACCTATACGTCCAGCTAACTGACAATGCTTACGTCATTGCAGTCCACCCATGTGCAACTAACTGTAGGCAAGACTGCTGTACAGTCTGTAACATGCTACAGACCACACTCTCACACACAGGAACCCCACCCCGCTGTCCTGAAGACAGTGGACAGTATGAATGTATCACCAAATACAAAACAAGGTACACAAATTACCACATAGGTGGTAAACCATTATGTATGGAAGGAGTAATCAGGGACCTAGTGACACAAGTGGACAGTAACCTGTTATGTGACAGTCGCATTGCCAATTTGTCTAGGAAGACTGTCTATATTGGACACTGTATCATGAAAGGATTCCCATCTACGTCAACAAAGGTCATTGTGCCCCTATACTGTTCCCTTATCAGACCCATAATGTAGTACAATGCCTCATTTGGGATGTACATTACCTGGCACCTGCAGCAGTTAGAAAGACCTCAAAGGTACCTCACCCAGAGTTAGAAAGGGTCTCAAATATATGTCATATGCTGCCTGGCTGTAGACACCACAGCTGAATGCAGTCACAGACTGCCTACACAGAGGCATTGTATGTCTGTTGTACAAGTCCATGTCCAACACAGAAGTAATGGACATGCTCCACCACAGAAAACTCAAAGCCATCGGAGCTGTGTGAGTCAGAGATGTCAACCTCAACACATAATCAAATAGGATGTGCTGGAGGGACAGATACCTAACCCTGAGGCTCTCCACACCCTGGAACAGAATACCACTACATGTTAGGCAGAGCCCCTCACTGACACTCTTCAACAGGAAGTTTGCAGAATGGATGGGTAATTGTAGATGTACACTGGGGGTCTTTACTGTGTCATGTCCAGACAGAGGCACAGCTAAGTAAATCATAAATAGCCATAATATTCACATAGCAAGTGGCAAAAGCCACACACACTGTGGCTAGGCTTACAAATGCCCTAGGGTGGATAGCCTAGTATGAACCTATGAATCTATTATGATACAAATTGTACAGGACACTAAGGATAATCCCAAGGCTGCTGCAACTGATGGTAGGAAGTGTGTTGTGAATTCCCAGATATGCTCTGGATCACACAAATATTACAAACAACATACCAAACACACACACGTATTGCCAACACACATCCTGACAGGTGCAGTGCAAACCCCCCCCCCCCCATAATGCAAAATATCTTTCCCAGCAGACTGCTGCCTCCCTGACATTATGTCAGCCTTACCACAGGATATGTACCCAAAGAGCAGTGTACAACAACAGTGGTCGTTCTCAAGAAAGATGTCGCCTAAATGGATACTAAAAACAACCACCACAGAATCCTGAGAAGCTTGGTCTGCACAGCTATGGAAAGGATCAGCATGTACCGCAGACATAAAGATATTGGGGATCTATTGACACTCGACCCTACCCAGTGTGGGTTTATTAAGTGCAGACCCTGCCCCTAAACATGTGTGACTCAGTTGAAACAGTAATTGAGGTCACTGATGAGGGCAATGTGGTCCACACAGCGTAGCTGGACCTTGCAAAGCCTTCCATACAATACCCTACGTGTTCAATATAGATATGCTCACCAGCTTATATATACACCCCTATGTCACTAGAGGGGTTGCAAACCAGACCAACGACAGAACTGACATGGTCAGACATGTTGCAGCCATGTCAGACTACAAACCACATATAACAGGTATCCCACAAAGCTTGGTCCTGGGACCTTCCCCGTCTGGTATATATGCCCCATAGGTACAGGCCAACATGTAAGGACTGTGCCTGAACATGTTTGCAGAGGACTACAAACTTCCCAACATATCTGACACTCCAGCTGACACAAGCATCCCACAAAAGGGCCAATTAGAAACAGACAACTGGTGCCATAGCCATGTCAGTTAGTTAAATGGAGAAAACTGTATAGTCAACCTCTGTGGATATACAGTAAGTGACCACCAATTACCACATATGTGTTAACCCATTACATACTTAACATGTAATGACAGACCTGGGTACACAAGGTGATAGATATCCTGCATTGGACAAACATGTGGCTGTAGTGTTAACAGAAACAATCCGTATACCAACCTAATCATGAAGGTTATGACATCTAGATAAGGGGAGGTCAATGTGGTTCTGCAGTTATCCTTCATCAGCGTTACAATTGACTACAACAGCCCCTGTGGGGTGTACCTCAGCAGACACCTCCATCAACTGTAAAGTCCACAACAGTACCTCACCAGGAGTATCAAAGAGCTTGAACAGATGTAATGTGTTGCCTGATTAAACAGAGTGCAACTCCACACACTGCCATGCTGGCCACCCAGACGCAAGCTGTGCCTGATGTGGAAAGCCATGTCCAAGCTGGAATCAATGAACATGCTGCACCTTGTACAATCTGAATGGCAGTGAGCTATGCACATGAGGGACCTGAACCCCAGCACTGACATACATAGGACAAGCTCTACTGCATTATCCATAACACAGAAGCCACCCCCACGCATGAGTAAACTACCAGTACAGGTTATCCATAGAGTCACTCGTTGATTCTCCTCAACAGGAATCTTAATGAGTGGATGGGAGATGGTAGGTTTACCCTGGGTATCACTGTTATGTCACGGGTAGACAGAGGCACAGTATACTAAACATGACATATGTCATGGCAAGCTACACTTACAATGTGTTGAAGGACAAACACACTCTTTGACTAGCATTAGAAATGGCCTAGGGCACATCGGTAGTGTTTGCCAATGTACACCTATGTTGTGGAATACACTACTGATGTTGGACGAGGCTGTTGTAAGTAGTTAATATCTGAACATAATGCAACATGGTCAGATGTGCACAACTGGACCCTAACCAGGCTGTTGTGCTCACTATGGAAATGTAAAGTAGTGATAGGACTAAAGCCCAGGATACTGTCCACCACAGTGAAAGTACTGAACCACTACACTATACAGTACTACAGTGTTAGGTCAGTATGAACGGATGTTGACAATTGTATGCAAAGTATCCCATGCAAACCCTGCAGGCACAGTATAATCCCTGTTGTATTCACACAAAAAGCATTTGGTCAGTAACTACACAACATGACACAGAACACACAACCATAAACAGGAGATATTTGTTGAAGTTCACACTCATCCACAAATGTGATGGGCTGCAGAGTTCAACATATGGAAAGCTCACACTGGGCATGCTCACACACTTTGATAAATGAGACATCTTTCACACAACATGCCATGGGAAGGCTGAACTGGGCATGTTCACACACTTAGTCCAAATATCAGTTTAGCATTTTGCCACATATATCTGGTATATGTACGTGTTATTCCAGTAACCAACAACATTATAGCAATCTGACCAGTGCTCCCACTTAAATGACTACAGAGACATACATGATATAGTGGATTTCCCCCATATGCAAACATCTTCCACAGATGCACAAGTTGTTCATACAAACAGGAAATGTTATGGCAATAAAGACCTGCAAACACTGCTATCAGCACCAAATAATGTGCATCTGACAGTTAAACATATGGGTGTAGAGGTCAACACTAGGCTGTTTGCCCTAGGGAATGAAAACTTACCCAGAGTGTGTGTGTGTGGGTGATTGTGGTTGGTCTGTGTGCAAGTCTGTGTGAGGGAAATGTTCCTTTTAGCAACTGGGAAAACACACCACAGGACGCTCATTCCCCTTTCTAAACACTGATGAAGTCAGCACCCTATAAGTATATCAGGAGAAAGAAAATCTCCCAGTAATCTGAATAACACCCTCTGCTAATGCATCCATCCCTAGTGTCATAACCTAGTTAGGTAGGGGTTTGAATCTAGCAAGTGTGTGTGAAAAGAGGTTAGTGTGTGTGTAAGTGTGTATGAAAGGAACATCCCTTTTGGCAACTGTGAAAACATACCACAGGATGTCCATTCCCCTTTCTAAACACTGATGATGTCAGCACCCTATAAGTATATCAGGAGAAAGGAAATCTCCCAGTAATCCAAATAGCGCGCTCTGCTAATGCGTCCATTTCTAGTGTCATAACATAGTTAAGTAGAGGGTATGAATTCAGTAAATGTATGTGAAGGGGGGTTAGTGTGTGTGTAAGTGTGTATGAAAGAAACATCCCTTTTGGCAACTGTGAAAACACACCACAGGATGCCCATTCCCCTTTCTAAACACTGATGATGTCAGCACCCTATAAGTATATCAGGAGAAAGAAAATCTCCCAGTAATTCGAATAGCGCGCTCTACTAATGCATCTATTTCTAGTGTCATAACATAGTTAGGTAGGGGTTTGAATCCAGCAAGTGTGTGTGTATGAAAGGAGCATCCCTTTTGGCAACTGTGAAAACACACCACAGGATGCCCATTCCCCTTTCTAAACACTGATGATGTCAGCACCCTATAAGTATATCAGGAGAAAAGAAATCTCCCAATAATCCGAATAGGGCTCTCTGCTAATGTGTCCATCTCTAGTGTCATAACATAGTTAGGTAGGGGTTTGAATCCAGCAAGTGTGTGTGAAGGGGGTTAGTTTGTGTGTAAATGTGTATGAAAGAAACATCCCTTTTTGCAACTGTGAAAACACACCACAGGATGCCCATTCCCCTTTCTAAACACTGATGATGTCAGCACCCTATAAGTATATCAGGAGAAAGTAAATCTCCCAGTAATGCAAATAGCATGTTCTGCTAATGCGTCCGTCTTTAGTGTCATACCATAGTTAGGTAGGGGTTTGAATCCAGCAAGTGTGCGTAAAGGGGGGTAAGTGTGTATGAAAGCAACATCCTTTTTGGCAACTGTGAAAACACACCACAGGATGCCCATTCCCCTTTCTAAACACTGATGATGTCAGCACCCTATAAGTATATCAGGAGAAAAGAAATCTCCCAGTAATGCGAATAGTGCGCTCCGCTAATGCATCCGTCTCTAGTGTCATAACATAGTTAAGTAGGGGTTTGAATCCAAGTGTGTGAAGGGGGGTTAGTGTGTGTGTAAGCTTGTATGAAAGGAACATCCCTTTTGGCAACTGGGAAAACACACTACAGGATGCACATTCACCTTTCTAAACAATAGAACAATTATATATGGCTTTTGATTCCAGACATGTCACATGTGTTTTGCTCACTCAGAATGCCCATGTGTGCAGGTTGTTTCTCACAATAAAGCATGACATCGATTAAACCAGTTATGGAAATGCACACATGATGTATGTGTGTGCCAAATACACATATGTACCTGTGACCTTCAATAGTTACCATGTGTGATGCCTGCCACATGTGAATACATGGTATTTGCACTGGGTAACATTATGACTGTGGTCTTCTGTGCAGGTGCTGCATGTGGGATGTGTATATACAGTGTGAGATGTAGATGCTATCAACCTAGTAGTGAGGGATACACACCTGGTCTGGGGCATATAGTCTACATGTTGTTGATGAACAGGTGCTGCATGTTTTCACCTGTTGTGGGAGTGGTAAGAAGTTGTTCCATAGCAATGCAGTGACTGCATGCTAAGAACCTTTCAGCTAGGGTGTTGTAGCTACAGTAATTCATTAGCATTCAGTAATATGTCCAGCATTCCTGGTGAGGGTATGATGCCAACCAAGGTCAGGGTTCTACCAGCCTGTGCCACTTGCTAAGTGAGCCCTTCCATGTTCCCTATCATGTATTCCAGTGAGGGACATCACATGTCAGCTGTAGTGGCATGGACAATGACTGAGTCATATGTGTCCATGCATCTGACTGACCTGTATGCTTGTGTTATGTGGTGGACCATAGTGCCCCATGAGCATATCACTGTGACCTTCACCTTGTCCAGCCTGGTGAGCATGACCTCACTGTACCGGACAATAAAAGTACCTAACACAACTGCAGCAGGAGTGTTGTATAGCTGTACAGACTGTGCTTGTTTGGCACACAGGATTTGTGTGCTATGTGTTATGCGTGCTGTGTTCAGGCCTAACGTATGCCTGTGTGCCAGCTGCAGAGGTGTCTGCCACTCAGGCAGGATGCCATTCTTAGGCTCCATGAATGGCCCTGTGTGTTCCCGTGCTTGTATTGCTGTCAGTGTAGGTCTACATCAGGCTGGTATTGCAGTCACTGTATTATTTCATGCCACCTGACAGGTTATGCCAGTACTGGGTTCAGAGTGCTTAGTCCACAGTTTGGATATGTGTTTCCATCTCATACATGTGTTGTACATCCATGGGTAGGGGATAGGGTTGACTGTGTACATGTGGCAGCTGTGACATTACTACATGACTCACATATTCCACAACTGTACCATAGAGGTGACTGACAACTGACCTTTGCACATGCTACCATATTATTGAGATTGCATTGGTGATTAACAGCACATAGGGCCAATGGTGAACAAGATACATAGGTTCATAGGTTCATACTAGGCTATCTGCCCTAGGGCATTTATAAACCTAGCCAGAATGTGTGTGGCTTTCACCATGCATTGTAAATCTATCTTGCTATGCCCTTTTCCAAGGTTAGTATACTGTGCCTCTGTCTAACAGTGACACATAAGTGATACCCAGGGTAAACCTACAATGTCCCATCCAGTCATTAATATTCCTCTTGCAGACAGTCACTGAGTGACTCTGCCTAACCTGTATTGGGATAATATTCCAGAGTGAGGGAGCCTCTGAGTTATGAATGTGTCCCTCCAGCATGTCCTATGTATATCACTCCTGAGGTTCAAGTCTTTCCAGCGTGTAGCTTGATGGGATTTGGATATTCTGAGGTGCAGCATGACCATTAAGTCAGGGTTTGACATGGCTTTATATGTCAGGCACAGATTGCCTATGAAGAGGCAGTATGCCACTGAGTAGAGCTGCTGTTTCTTTAACCAGTCAGTATGTGGCATCTGTTTGAGCCCTTTGATCCTCTTGTTGAGGTACTTTTGTGGTCTTTCCAGTTGCTGCAGGTGTCTGGTAAGGTGCATGCCGACAGGGGCATTGTAGTCAATTATGGGCATGATGAGGGATGAGTAAAGAGGCACAATGTCCTCCCCTGATCTACATGCGAATCCCTTCATGATGAGGTGGCCTATATAAAATATTTTTCTAACCACTTTGGCCATGTGGTTGTCAAATGAGAGAATGCTATCAACTTGCGTACCCCAAGGTCCATAATTCCTTCTTCTGTACTTAATGGATTAACACATATGTGGCACTTTGTGGTCACTTTGTTTTTGCCAAAGGGGATGACTATACCCTTTTTGGCATTCAGCTTGAGGCCATGGCTGTGGCACAAGTCGTCTGTTTCTAAGAGGCCCTTTTGGAGGATGCGTGTGTTGGCTGGAGAGTTGATTATGGCGTCCAGTTTGCAGTCATCTGCGACTTGCTCAGCCACAGTCCTTCCATGTTGGCCTGTACCGCTGATAAATATATACTGAACAAGACAGATCCCAGGGCTGAGCCTTGTGGGACACCACTTGTAACTGGTTTTGAGGCTGACATAATAGGTGATGCCATAGTCAGACACACTGACGACCCACTCTCCAGACTGAGCAAGGTGAGGGTCACATGTAGCTACCTGTTGGGTGATAGAATGTGCCACATAACACAAGCACTCAGGTCACTCCACAGCAAGTACAAGTATGAGGCAGTCATTGTCCATGCTGGTGTGAACAACCTGAGACGTACCTCCCTGGACCACATAGAAAGAGACACAGAGGAGCTCTTACATCACCCTCTCAAACTCAGGAATCCCACACAGCCTTCATGACGACACGGGAGAGTATAGATTTCTCTGCAAACACCATCATACTGGGTGACTTCAACTACCCAAACATAGACTGTGAACATTACTCAGGCCACAATACCCAAGCTCTAGGGTTCCCATAGTTCAGAAACTCTTTAGCTATGGAACAAGTAGTCAACATTCCCACAAGAGGGGGAAATATACTAGACCTGATCATCACAAACATGAGTACAAAATGCTCACCACTTGAAGTATATCCCTCATTGTTGCAATCGAACCATATACTAATGAAACTGGAGTACTGGATCCCCCACATATGCAAACCTCAAACACATCTATGTGTGTGCGGGAAATGCCCCTATTAGCAACTGTGAAAGTACACTACAGGATGCAGATTCCCCTTTTGAAACACTGATGATGTCGGCACTCTATAACTATATTACCTAAATTAAAGCTCCCCAGTAATTCGTATAGCACGCTCTACTAATGCGTCTGTCTCTTGTGTCATAACATAGTTCGGTAGGGCTTTGAATCCTGCAAAGGGAATGTATGTGAGTTAGTATGAGTGGGGTTTGTGTGTGTGTGCATAATGCTGTGAGGGAAAAGTGCCTTTCCCCAACTGGGAGAACACACTACAGGGTGCACATCTCTCTTCCTAAACACAGATGATGTCAGCACCCATTAAGTACAGCATTAGAAAGACTTGCTCCCACTAATGCGAATAGCGCACTCTGCTAATGTGTCTGTCTCTAGTATCATGACACAGCTAGGTAGGGGATTGAATCTTGCAAATGGAAAGTATGTGTTTTAGTGTGTGTGCACAATGCTGGGGGTGGGATGTGGCTTTTGCCAAATGGGGCTACGCACTGCAGGGTGCACATTTCCCTTAACAAACAGTGATGTTGACAGCACCCTATACAAACAACATGACAACAGACAACTGCCAGTACTCAGTATAGTGCTACATGCTACTGTAACACACACATGTACCAGAACATACCTATATAGTGTTTTGAAACCTGAATGTGGCAAGTGTGTGGATGTGGGATGTTTCTGTGTGTGCATTTCCGTATGGAAAACATGTTGGATGTGGCAATCAGGGGACCACAGTAACTGATGCACATTACACTTTTAAACTAATGAGGTTGCCTGCACCCTGTGAGTACAGGTAGAGAAGAGGAAATCGGTAGTAATCCAAATAGTGCACTTTTCAAATGTGTACCTGTCATGTATCGACAGCTACTCATGTAGGGTAATAAATAATGGAAATGGCAGGTGAGCGTGTGCATGTGTGGGGGTAGCAGGGTGTGTGTAAATGCATGTGTGACAGAACAGATACATATAGCTGAATCTACAATACAGCACATGATGCACATTCCCATAGTCAATGGTAGCATGTGATGGTGTGCAGCTGGTACACTTTGGTAAGTAGTATGGGTGCAGATAACAATTCAGGATACAGTTACTGCAGCAGGAATGCTGGGATATACACACAATCATAGTGGAACAGTGAACAGTTACCAACATGTTACTACTTATACACATCTATGTAGTCACCCTGTGCATCAGCAACGTGTTTACCTTTTCCTGCACTGATGTTGTAGTATGCAGGAGGTGGCACAGTGTCATCATATGCACAGGGTGTGGGTTAGGTATGCCCAAGCCAGCCACTGGTACCACCAATTGACATGTGTGTGTATGTGTGTTTGTGAGGGGCAGCAGTACAGGGTGGACCAGTGTTGGTGCAGTGTGTGTGTGTGTATGTGTTTGCCCTAGGTGTTAAATTTCTGCATGTGTGTAAGCACGCACACAGTCCCACATAATGGCTGCCATGTACAGGGTTTTGTGGACAGCCACAGACTGCACCTGTCAGGTCATCCAGATCAGTGTCTGTGGGCATGGACACGGTACCTGTGCCTGGCAGGGTTGCTACGGACTGTATCCGGTACTAACCCAGAATGGTTACTGTCATCGGAAGTGGGTGTGTGTTGACTGGACACAGTTCCCTGTTGGGACTGTCCAGAGCCACTTGCACGTGATCTCTTGGGGCGTCCTGATGACAGCACTAACCCAGCATTGCTGGGGCTGCTGCTGGCACTTGAGGTGCGTGAGTGGGTCTGTTGTTGTCCGCGGCGACTGCCAGCTGGTGCTGTTGCCGGCATACGGCCACGTCGACACCACAAACACACACCATCTCCCTGGCCCATGGACATCTGGTTGTGGAGCAGCTGTTGTATGTCCCATCATAGTTGTACCCCGGGTATCACTTCTATGTCACTGTTAGACAGAGGCACAGTATACTAACCTCGGAAAAGGGCATAGCAAAATAAATTTTAATTGGGTGGCAAAAGACAAACACATTCTGGCTAGGCTTATCAATGCCTTAGGGCAGATAGCCTAGTATGAACCTATGTGTACTGCTATACTACTTCTGCCATATGTTGCATGTGTGTGTGTTGTGGGGGATGCGCAGGTAATGGCCAGATATTTCTGCACAGGCAACACGTCTGAAACACTCTGGGTGTTCATCCCAACATACTGTATGTGTGTTGCCATCCAACACTGTGATGTGGACACACATTACTCAGCCTGGATATACATATCCCAACAACACCACAAGCACAGTACACTACCTTGCTATGTATGTATGTAATTACACAGTTATTCACTAGTTAGGACTGTGATGCTATCCATGCAGCCCACTGGGCCAGTGGATGCCACAACACACACTGCTGGCCCCTTTGCAAAAGCTTACCACAGACATCCCACATAGTGCATGTAATGTGCACACACATATCTAACCCAGACCATATGCACACCACTTATTTATCCTGTCCAGTGGACTATAGATACAGGCACATTGTATAACAGTAGCAGGAGGCTACTGCAGCACAGAGCAGATTCACATGAAGGCAAGGCATCTGTGGTCAGCAGTGGTAAGATGCTTCACATTCACCAAATGCACAGATATTGGCAACATTGTTGCAGACAGTTTAGGTGCAGGCATCCCCCCCCCCATTCTCCTACACAAGTGGAATTAGTTATCACAGATGAATGTAACCTCCCTATCATCTCACATGTCCAGGTGAGGGCCACCCTCAACATTGCAGAACACACAGCATCACTGTTACAAAATGGTATCCCTGGATGTGTGATACGTTCACCCCTAGAGGACATAGCACCACATTACAGACTGATATTAAACCCTGGCCATACTACAGGATATGTACCTGAACAGTGCCATACATACACAGTGGTCCCACACCAATGATGAGGAACCTCTACTGACCCTGGGAACTACTGCATCATATGCATAACTGGCCTTGTGTTCTAAGCTATGGAAGTTTTAGGTATGGAAGACATGTACAGCAATATTACATATGTATATATATCAGGACTATGTACACACAACCTATCTCATGGACATACCTATAGATAGTGAACTATGATACATTTGGAGGTTTCACAGTAAACACAGTATTAACCTGCTACTTTGCATTACCTGTGTTTGTGTCAGCTGTTGCTGTGTCACTGGTGCTAATTGCTGTTTGCTGCTGCTGCTGCTGGTTTTGTTGCTGTGATGATGCAGTTTTTTTTTATCACTGCCTTTATTGCTTTCTTTCTTTCTTTCTTTCTTTCTTTCTTTCTCTCTCTCTCTCTCTCTCTCTCTCTCTTTCTCCGTCAGTTTGGTGCAATGAATGTATTGCATGTGTGGAGTGTTAGTACTGGACACTTTTGTAGGTATCTGCATAGGTCCATGTGATGGCCTCTGCACCAATTGTTAGGCAGCATTTGCTAATTGCATGCAGCCGGTTGTGTACTGATTGCATGTCTCACTCTGATTTCAGGACAGTGCTATAAAAGGGTATGTGAGATAGGCGTTGCCCTTTCAGATTGTAAGGGCGTGGACCATGCTGGTATACTGTCGACAGTGTTCTGTGAGTGTGAAGGTTAGTAAGTCTCTCATGATTCATGCTGTGTTGTAAATTCAGGTTGCTGCATTTCTCTCACCTGTTCTCTGTAGTGAGTGTGTATGCATACTGACACCTACAACTATATTTCCATATGTATTTATATATATATATATATATATATATATATATATATATATATATATATGTGTGTGTGTGTGTGTGTGTGTGTGTGTGTGTGTGTGTACATATACATACTTTCATATATGTACATTAGCTTACATTATTAAGTACAAGCTAACAATTAGCAGGGCTGTTTCTGTTAACACTAAACTAGTATGGGAATCCATTAATTAGGACAGTAAAAGTCTACCTGACATGGTTTGGGTAGTACAAATCCTATATTGCCTTTATCGTCATTCCTACTATTACGTGTTCTACTTATTTTAGCTCTATATTCCTGTATGAGAGTCATGGCTTAGTGGTAGGTCATACAGACTAGTGTTACAATGGTCTTGTGGTAGGGCCTAATAGTATGCTTTTATTTTGCTTTCAAATTGAGTACATGCCCTGTCAGTCAAAGTGCTGAAGGCACCTTTAAGCAGTTAAAAGGGTTAGTAAGTCTCACAGGAGTCAGGCTGTGTTGCAGATTCTGGTTGCTGCATTTATCTTCACTGTTTCCTGTAGTGAGTGTGTATGAATACTGACACCTACCACTATATTTCATATGTATTAATATATATATATATATATATATATATATATATATATATATATATATGTATGTGTACATATACATACTTTCATATATGTACATTACCTTACATTATTATGTACAAGCTAACAATTAGTAGGGCTGTTTCTGTTAAAACTAAACTAGTATGGGAATCCAGTAATTCGGGCATTAAAAATCTACCTGACATGCTTTGGGTAGTACCCATCCTATATTGCCTTTATATTGATTCCTACTATTACATGTTATATTTATTTTAGCAGTATGTTCTTATATGAGAGTTATGGCTTAGTGGTAGGTTATACAGACTAGTGTTACCAAGATCCTGGGTTCGAGACTGACAGTGGGAATTTATTTTTCTTTCGAAATGAGTACAGGACCTGTCAATCAAAGTGTTGAAGTCACCTTTAAGCAGTTAAAAGGATTAGTAAGTCTCACAGGAGTCAGGCTGTGTTGTAGATTCTGTTTGCTGCATTTATCTTCACTGTTTCCTGTAGTGAGTGTGTATGAATACTGACACCTACCACTATATTTCATATGTATTACTATATATATATATATATATATATATATATATATATATATATATATGTACATATACATACTTTCATATATGTACATTACCTTACATTATTATGTACAAGCTAACAATTAGCAGGGCTGTTTCTGTTAACACTAAACTAGTATGGGAATCCAGTAATTCGGGCATTAAAAATCTACCTGACATGCTTTGGGTAGTACACATCCTATATTGCCTTTATATTGATGCCAACTATTACATGTTATATTTATTTTAGCACTATGTTCTTGTATGAGAGTCATGGCTTAGTGGTAGGTCATACAGACTAGTGTTACCTGGGTTCATGACTGACAGTGGGAATTTATTTTTCTTTCGAAATGAGTACAGGACCTGTCAATCAAAAGTGCCAAAGGCACTTTTAAGCACTTAAAACCAGGTCTGCGCTTGTTTGCGCGGAGCTCACGCATGCGCACTGGCGTTTAGCTCCACGCACACAAGCGCACACCCGCTTACAACCACTTAAACATGCTTACTCTTGCGCACACCAGCGTTATTTTCTTTGAAAGAAAAGAAAAAGGGGTGACAGGAAAGTGGTGAAAAAGGGGTCACAAAGAGGTAAGACAGTAGGGAAACAAGCTTGGGATTTGCAGGAGGGATGTAGTTGAGGCCCATAGCTGCCCATGTCATTCTCAGCAACAGCTGTGCATTTCTATGTAATTTGGTGTGACATTTGAAACCTTCCACCCCTGAGAGATGTGTCAGGACAACATTAATACCTGTTGTACAGCCAATTGTAATTAACAGTTTCAATGTCCAGCGGACATGTGTGCAACATGGACAGCTATGTATGGGGCGTAATTGTTTTGTGGGTACAGAGTGCCCTTTTTTTTTTTTTCAGGTGAGAGTGGTATGTCAGGTGAAGGTAGTCGGTGTAGCTGGGGAGGTAGGTTGGGTAGGTTAACAGACAAGACAGACAAGACGCATACAGGGGCGGTGTATGACACATGTGGGGGGGGGGTTACACAATTGACGGGAATGGAGGTTGGGATATCCAGGGCACATGAGCCCACAGATGGCAACAGTGGAACTGATATCCCCACGCATAGGCAGTTGCCACTGTTCCTTCACAGCCCAGGATGGGGCTGTGCTGAGGGCTGTGCAGGCGGGACAACGGGCATGCCCGTAAACTGTGCCACCCGGGCCTCAAGCTGGTGTAGGGGCCCAAGAACAGAGTCTTGAATCTCCCTTCGCACCACAGACCGGACACCTTGGAGGGTGAGTGGACGGGCTCCTCCGGCCACGCTTGTAGAGGGGGGACAGGCCCCATCCCCTGCAGCGCTTCCACCTGAAGGTGGCACAGGGCCATCGGAGGAGGGTCCGGCCTTAGCACTAGTGCCAGGTGCAATCGCCAGATGAGGTGGGAGAGGTGGGTCCGCTGGGACCCACCTTCCCAAGCGTTCTAGGTTTGTGAGTATGTTATGTTAGTTTGGGTTAATAGCATATTATTCCATTCAAATTAGTTGTAACAGCATGCATTGATATTCCCATTAAACAAACACCCAGATATTAACACCATTGAACAACAGGCATATCAATATCACATGCATTATTTGAACAGAAATACACAATCAAACAACATGCAGGGTTGATTAATGGCAACAGGCCATCAGGTTTGCAGGTATGAACAGGGCACATGCAACAATGGACATGCATATATTTTTGGAACAACAGGACAAATGTCCATGGGTAATGAAATGTTCACATACCAATATTTAGTGAGTTTTTTAATTTGCAATTATAGGGTGGGGTGGAGAAAGAAAATGTTGACACATTCATAAATTATACATTGATATACATTTGTAATAGAAACACAATTAACTTCTGGGTGATAGTTTTCAAATGATTTTTAATTGACTGTCATGCTAGACCTGTTACAGATACATCACTATCCTAGTTATTTTGAATTTGATCAGATACATCATCCTGCTACATTTTGATGACAGGGCAGGGGACAACTATGGATGTTTAGTATGTCAGACAATCATTCATTCTATTTGAAAATCGTTGACTGTGATCACCATATACAGATTTTGGCTTAAACATTCAAGATTCAGACACACTGAAATCATTTTGGGATGTTAATTTTTAATTCCCACATGCATTTAGTTCTGTAGTACCACACTGAGGCTTATATATTCAGGAGTTATTACTACTTTATTTATTGATACATGACCCTTTCTGTCACTCTCACACATCCTGCTATTTCACAGTTCAGGTTGGTACTTCTAGGCTTTGTTCACATATTAGACCTGTGGTGATTCAAACACTTTCCAGCAGCCTCACTTCTGTCATGATTCAGCATTTCAACAGGGGATATATCTCACATGTGATTAACTCAGCTTCTGAAGCTGTACTCTTGAGACTACTGCAGGTTATACTACATTTAATTAATGGTGGGACATCTGTATTACAGAACTATTTATTTCTATCAATTATATTTCCAGTTTCACTTGCATACTGATGAACTTGTTGCAGCCATACCTGCACACTTGTTGCTTGCACATTCTATTACTTTTAATGAATACACTGCAGTGTTCTGCTAAGTGCTACACTATAATATTTATTTACAAGTACTAGGTGGGGTTACTAACCTGCATGGTGGCACAGCCGCACCAGCCTGCTGTCATGTGCCCTGCAATTCGCAGAGCGGACACCTGCAGCTGTAATACAAAACAAGTAATATTGGAATACACAAATCCATGGTATCAGCTAGTTGAATTCCTTACATACATAAGTAAAATGTAACTTACTCAGTAGTGGGGCGTTGGGCATATCCCGGGCCTCCTGGATCCATTGGGTCAACTGGTCTTGTTCGCGTCGCTTCAGGTCTGCATGGTGGTGATGGACCTGCTCACTGGTACGTGGAATCCCAGTAGCACTAGTGAGATCATGAGCCAACTGGTCCCATGCCTCCGCCCTGTATGCTCCCCATGAGACCTGGCCCTGCATGAGTTGGGCCTCATGGTGGTGAACTAGGAGCCAGACCATGTATCTGGACTCCTCAACGCCCCACCACTGTACTCAAAAGCAACGTCCCTCCCCTACTCCACTCATTCTGCCTGCAGGTCTATTCTACAATCATTTATGCTGTGTATTCCCGCCTATGGGGCTTATATATGCCAATTTTCCTGCACATTTCTATGATTGGCCGTTTTGGAATTGTATCAACTTCACAGAAACTGCTTTATCATGCTCCATTTTGGATTACATCCTATATATATGCTATTTCTGCATTTCTAAGTACTGCTGTCATGGCTTAGTGGTTTAGTACCTTGACTCTAGTGCATGGTATCCTGGGTTTGAATCTGACCACTGATTTTTAGTTTTTATGACTGTCTAGACAGGCTGAGGGGTGTGTCTGTGTAAAGGCACTTTTGATACAGCTTGCTTAACGTTGCCCAGCGGTTAGCTTGTGGGCGCGGCGCGCACCTCCGTGCAAACGGTGTGCGCTGGGTTAAACCTTAATTGGCTATTAACATGCATGTTAAGCTAAGCACAGCTAGTTGCACACAGTTTGAGCCTGTTAAACCAGTGCTTAGCTACGGGTAAGCAATTTGCAGCCTTTGAAACACTACTCAGCTACAAGCACTCTGTCTCACCTTGTTTGACAGTAGCTTAGCTATCAGTACATTTCTAAATATTTTTATTATTGTATTACTTGAAAATATATGCTCCATTTCATTCCATTTTACAAAAGGAAATACTTTTACATTTGTACAATACTGTCAGGGGCCTTTTTAGTGCTTATTTACAAAAAAAAAAAAAGGGATGCTGTGTGGTCTCGAACCTTGCCTGCCTGCTCTTAAGCCAAAAACTCTACTGCTATGCTATTACTTCTTGGCTTGCTTTGCATATTTAGTTCTTATATCCTTTTCCACTGATTGCTAACTGCAGTTGCGCTAGTAGCACACCCGCGCACACGAGCGCACACATTAGCAAACATTTACGGGGTTTTAAAAAAAAATAAAAAAGTTTTCATTTTACATTTTATAACATCTGTTCACTTTTTACATTTTACATTGCTGGTCTGTGGGGGCATGTGTTGTGTAGTGTGTTTATTCACATTTCCATGGCCTCTCTCGTGGCTGTTTACTTTCTGCCATTCTAGACTTCCGGGGGCGTGTCCGCTTGCAGGGCTTAGCCTACGGACACGCCCCCTACTGTCTTACACGGACCGTGTAAGAGTTACAGTGTGATTCAGCATGCCTCATGCACCTCATGCATATGCATGACATGCTGACATCACACAGTTTAACTGCAGCCTCTGTGTAAGTGTTATAACTCTTACACGGAGGCTTCCTGAATTTGGCCCCAAGTCTCTCTGTTCAATGACACCAAGCACAAAACATCAGCAGTCCAAAACAAGACGGCAGCCAAAAAATACGTGGAAAGCAATAAATAAATTTATTACTCAAAACAATACAGATTAAGCACCACACGTTCATAAAAACTTCATCAGAATCATACATTTCATCTCAAAACATTTTATATATCCAACCCACCAATTCATTAACCAATAAAATTCCATTGCCAATTGAGGAATTATTACAGCTCTTTGACCATCATGGGTGTGAGCTCCTAGAGTGCTTGGTGAAGTTTAATCAAAAGAAAATTGATGGGCTCATAGTGGAATTGGAAAGACTTGATAATATAATTCAAAAGGATTTACTTTTCCCTGAATACCAGCATGATTATTTTTCTATTTTCAAAAAGGTGGATGGGGACATAGAAAGGATGAAGAAAAATAAAATAAAAAAGTTTGAAAGGGACCAAGTAGCATACGTGGATGGGAAGGCATATCCCAGTCCACCGTCAGCCAATAGGAATGGGGCTAAGGCTGATTTATGTCAATGGGAAACGGGATAACCATGTGCTGGAGGAAACAGAAATCACTTTAGAGGGGAATCAGGCGGATGGGCCTCGGAGGTCCAAACGCTTAGAAAACCAGAGGAACAGGGGCAACAATGGAGTATACAACAGGAACTTTCAGCAAGGCAATTATTAGCAGGGGAAGTTTTATCACAACAAGAACTGGTGAATTATTTTGAAACCTTCCATGAAGAAAGTTCTTCACAAGGTACTGTGATGGAGGATTTTCCCTCTTATTCTGTTAATTCTTCAAATTCTTCAGTGAAAATAGTTCATGATTGTACAGGGGACTTTAAGCTGTACAATTATAGTGAATTTAAATGTTATACTGAACATGCTAATTTGTTTAGTAGAGGTGAATTGTTTATTCCTGCCACCAGTTTTAAAATTTAAAGTTTTTTGGTGGATTTGAAGTTGCTTTTATGAAAATGTACTAAAAACTTATTTTTAATGAGGATGCTCAGGATATGGGATATGTGTTGATGAGAAGCAGCACATCACCCCCATTACCACTACCCTTTATTATTTTTGAAAAATTAGTTGAATTTGATTTTAGGAATGTTAAATGTAATAGGTCTTTTGTTTATGAAAATATGAGTGTCCAAGAAGTTGCTCTTTTGAGGGAATTATCCAACAATAAACAGTTAAGGGTAATGAAACCCGACAAGGGGGTATTGTTATCATGGGTAAAGATGACTACACTAACAAAATGTTACTACATGTTAACCAAAGTGAATTATATGAGGAAACATCATTGAATGCTATTAATTTGGCTTTTCAGCGTATTGATTTTTATTTATAAGATATGCTTGATGAACAGGAGATCTCCTATGAGCTTTTTGGGTTTTTCCAAGTTAAATACCTCATTGTACCAGTTATTTTTGGTGTACCCAAAATTCATAAGTGTATCAGGGATCCACCTATGAGGCCGATTGTTAGTGGGTCAAAATCTAAGATTCACCCATTGGTAAATATGTTGATTGTGTTTTAAAGACTGCATATATGTAAAGATTCGTGGGACTTTTTGAACAAAATGAAGATGGTAGAATTTTCAGAAAAATGTACTTTTATGACTATTGTTGTAGTGGAACTATACAATGTTATTCTCCATGAAGTGGGCTTAGAATGGTTCCATAACTTCCTTTGTGAATGTACATCATTGGATAATAATACCATCAATGTGTTGGTTTTATGCGTGGAGTTGGTTCTTAAATATAATTTTGTTTTTCTGGATGGGTAATATTTTAGGCAAAAGAAGGGTGTCGTGATGGGTGTGGCTTGTGCCCCTATCTTTGCAAACATCATTCTGTTACAGTGGGAGAGACACATTCTTTTTCCCCAGTTTGTGGTAGAACTGTGGAGTTTATATCTCTAGTTTCTGGATGATATTTTTGTTGTGTGGGAAAAACCAGTAGAAGAGATAGATGGTTTTATTACTTTTTTGAATAATTCTACCCCTTTTTTGAAATTTATATATCAGGTGGAACCATGTACTATTAATTACCTAGATGTTACCATCTATAAGGATACAGTGAACAAGAGGTGGGCTAGTGCAATATACCGTAAACCCACCTATAGTAATAGTATTTTGAACTTTCAAAGCAATCACCCATACCATCAAAAGGTGGGAATAGTCAAAGGGCAGTATATACGGTTGGCCGAGAATGTTTCTGATTGAAGTGATTTGGGAAAGAATATGAAAAAATAGGGGATATGTTTCGGGGGAGAGGTTACCCTGATGGCTTGGTGTCACAGTTTATGAGTGATATTAAAGATAGAAGAAGTAGGGGTGATATGGTTCCCCTTATTAATTGCAGTTTGACCCAAGGGGGACTTGGTTTTAATAGAAATTTAGTAAAAAATAAGAATGACCTGAGTGGGACCTTTATTACCCAATTTTGTAATGAAGTGGGTTTTGTAAGAGAGACCATTTATAAGTATTGGAACATTTTTTCCTTATTTAAGGAAATGGTTAAAGTTGTTGTGGTATTGTATTTAGAAAGGGTAAAACTTTGAAAAATATCTTTGAACATCCTACTGTCGATTATGGGCCCAACATCACCTGGGGTACCTACAAATGTAGAAATTGTCCCCAATGAAGGATGGTGGTGGAAGGGGATTACAGTGAAATCAATTCTAAAATATTTAGGTCTAAGTCCCATAGTACCTGTAACACCATGGGAGTAATATATGTGGGAAAGTGTACCAAGTGCCCCCAATTCTATATAGGAAAGACCAAAAGGAAATTTAAAGAGCACTTTATGCACATGGGTTGGACATGAGGAAGGGGGAAATGAAAAATGCCTTGGCTAGACATGTTGCTAAACATCCAGAACATGATTTTGTTTTTTGTTTTTTTTGTGTTGGAAAATGTTCCTAGAGACCTTAGGGAGTGACCTTGGGAAGATATATTAGAAACCAAGGAATTATCATGGCAATTGAAGTTGAATGCCACTGTCCTCCCAGGTCTCAATGACAATGTATCTATTACTAGCATACCTAGATTAAAATTTTATATTGTATAGAATAGATTTGTGAGTATTTTTGTTTAAATTGTCTTATTATTAATTATACCTATATATATATATATATATATATATATATATATATATATATATATATATATATATATATATATATATATATATATATATATATATATATATATGTTTTCAGGATTTATTTTATTTTATGTATACTAATGCTTAGGGGGATATGTGTCCCTTTTAAAAATCTGAGCGTCTCAATTGGAAATGGAATTTTATTGGTTAATGAATTGGTGGGTTGGATATTTAAAATGTGGTGCTGAGATGAAATGTATGATTCTGATGAAGTTTTTACGAAAGTGTCACGCTTAATCTGTATTGTTTGAGTAATAAATTAATTTATTGTTTTCCACATATTTTTTGGCTGCTTTTGTTTTGGACTGCTGACGTTTTGTGCTTGCTCTCTGTTCAATACTTAAGTGCATAAATTCCATTTGTTTTATTTATGTTATGAGCAGGGAAATGACCTTGACTAAGAATGAAGTGTGCAAAAGGAATATTTGAGTATGTGAACTTACATCTTTATCCACTGGATACAACTATACATTCTTAAAATGCAATTTGTGTGTGTGTGTGTGGGGGGTGTACAATGGCATATAATGAGATATTCAGTAACTATGTTGCTTTCAAGTGTAATGTGAGTAGCAACAATGTTTGTTGTGTGCTTTTGTTTCAGCCTTGGATTTGGTGTTTTTGTTTTTTTTTTTGTAATGTGAGTAAGTTGGGGTTCCCAAGAAGGAAAGACATCCCTAATCAGTATCAGCAAAAACCTATGATCTCTCATAAAATCATCCAAGGCTAGCTTCGAAAGAAAAATTACCAAGGACTCCAAAGATAACCATAAAGCGTTCTTTAGCTATGTCAAGAACCTAAGTGGAAACTCTCAGATCTGCTCTGAGTTAGTGCAGAATGGCACAAAATACACTGAACCTACTGATATTGCAAAAATTCTGGCAGACAGGTTTAGTGCAAACCTCACCCCCCCCCCCTCACTCCCTAAAGGGCCCATAACCATACCAGAAGACTGTAGTGCCCCAGCAATCACTGACACACAGGTTAAAATAACCCTATCCAAAAGCCAAAAGTACAGCTTCAATGGGACCAGACGGTGTCCTAGGCTGTGTCTTACATGAGCTCCAAAATGAACTAACCCCTCACCTAATATTAAGATAAAAACCAAAAGGACCCAATGAAGAGGCTGTAGTTTCCAGTTTAAAAATAAACAGTTTTAATCCACAAAAAGGAAGCACAAGCACTTCTGTAGGTACAAATCTCACTTCTTCAGATGCTAACAACTGTTCAAACAGGAATGGTTTAAATACATAAACAAACACCTGAAGTAATTAAGTAGTGACATCACCTTAAAGCTGCACTCATGTTAAAATGTTCAAGACAAGGATATTATACATCTACCTGCCTATATTTGACTAAACATTTAAATACAGTACTTAAGTTTTAAAAAATATGTAAAAAGATATAAAACATTGCAGTACATACTTTACCAAATATGTATAATGATTTGCTATATATACCTATTGCACATATTTTCTTGAGGGGGACATATTCATTCATTCCAAAATCAGCATTGGCTCTCAACCTTACTATCCATTCTGGTTCTACGTTTTCTGTGACATTTCGTATGTCACCACCTCTAATATTCTTAGGTACCCTGCTTATAACTAGAAACTTAAATGTGTATCCAGAATCAGTTTCATTCACGTTTAGCTAAAGCACTTAAATTGTCCTTCTTATTAATGTGGTAAAGATGCTCCCTGATTCTATCTTTTAAGCACCTAACAGTTTTCCCCACATACATTTTTTTACATTTTAAACAATGTGCTAAATAAACCACGTTTAGTTTGACAGGTAGCATAGAGATGAAAATGATATATTCTATGATAGTAAGGGTGTGTAAACTGTGTACATGTATCTATAAATTTGCAGAATGAACAACTTCCACAACTCTTCTTGGGGTTCCAACCCTGTGTTTAGAATAACATAGTCTCCTTTTCAGGGACAAATTATTCTTGAATAAAAATGTTGGTTCCACATCTATCATCCCCTTAACCTGTTTACCACTGGTTAGAATTCCCCAGTATTTCCTTACAATATCCATATACATGTCTACATTTGTAGAATATTTTAAAGGCACTCTCAGTTTAGTGACACTTTCCTTATTGTTCTGACATTCTTTCCTGTTCTCACATAAGTAAGGTTTAGCATTAGGCTGTCTTAATTTTATAACCTGCTTAGTATTATTATCCAAGAATGAATCAGTGTACCCTCTGGCTTTCAAATCATTTCTAACTACTTCAGTTCATTTATGGACATCATCATCATGCATATTTAGCCTAGAGGCTCTATAAACTTGGTTTGTAACCACATTTTTAAAAATATGCATTGGATGCATACTGTTCTTAGACAGGAAATGATTAACATGACAAACTTTTTTATACTGTTGGTATATATTTCTCCATTATTCTCAACTACTATTGTTAGATCTAAGAAGTTAATATTATTTTCTGAGTGTACTGTTGTAAACGTCAGATAAGAAGTACTACTGTTGATGTACCCCTCACATCTCTGCAGCTCCTCATAAGTGTCTCCATAGCATAAAAAGATCATCTACAAACCTTCTCATAAACAATATTTTTTCTTTAAATGCTCCTTGTAACATAACTTCTGTTTCCCATATAACCATTACTGCATTGGTGTAGCTATTGGCACATGAAGTGCCCATAGCTATGCCATTGCATTGCCAAAACACACCCTTATCAAATATAAAGACGTTGTTGTATAGAACCAACTTATCTCTATTAGCAAATGTATATGTCTTTCTTTGGTACTAAAGTACTCCCTGATGAATCTCTCTAAACTTTTTAGACCCGACTCATTAGGTATCACCATGAAAAGGGACACCACATCCATTGTCACTAATATAAATGTCTCATCCTTATTTCTATTATTCATATAGACATATAAATCCTTTAAAAATGCTCTGTATCTCTCAGAACCTGATAGATATTATTCAACATTGGCCTTAGATGTTTCTCTCTCTCTCTCTCTCTCTCTATATATATATATATATATATATATATATATATATATATATATATATATATATATATATATATGTATGTATATATGGAGATAATTTCTGTACACCATCTCCTTACTGACACTATTCGCCTCAAAGGTGGATTGATTTTATCTTTATATATTTTATTTTATTTTATTTTACATTTGTTTACTGGGCTGGTCTAACTGGATATATGTCCATTTTCAGTAGAGGCCCGGGGAGAAAAGCTCCAACACAGGAAAAAATATCATTGCATACAGTATATACAATAGACAGATGTTACATATCAGTCTTTTAGAATAGACATTGCAAAAACTGTGTTAACAGTTTCCTGGAAAAAAAAAACATTGGATAGCATATAATAAAATGATAAAGAATACCAAGTATATTTGTCTTTCTGTCTTAAATTAAAGGCATGGTTACAGGCATACATACAATCTTTTGCTTACAAACAGTTCATATTCAGTAGAGGCATGGAGAGAAAAACTCCAATATAGGCAATAGTATCTTAGAATACATTTTATAAAAAGAAGAAGGAAGTTGCATTACATTATTTTATACTGGAGAATGGAGGTGAGTTCTTTTAGAGAGATAAGTCATGAAACAGTGCAGAGAGGAAGTCTCTTTAATGCTAGGAAGTGGTCAATAATTCAAGTTTCAAATTGATAGGTATAATAAAACAACAGAGAAGAGAGGTAAGGGAGTGGGAGATGGGAAAATAGAGTTTTAGTCAGGGTTAGAGCAGGGACATAGCCAGTGTGTTTTGAGATGTTCTTTAATATGTTTTTTGAAGAGTAGTGTGGAAGAAAGTGATGATAATTCTTTAGGAAGCTGGTTCCAGGTTTTTCCCACTGTGTTGGAGAATAGTGAGTCCCCAGCCTTGTTGTTAGATTTAGTAGTAGAGACTAGAAGTTTATTAGCAGAGCGCAGTGTTGCCAGATTATTATATGGGGTAACCAAACTAGTGAGGATAGGAGTCTTGTTAGGGTGGTAGAGAATCTTTTGAGTAATAGTCAGTTGTTGAGAAAGTAGTTGATTCTGTAGTTCTAACCATCCAAGCTTTTTAAGCCTATGACAGTGATGGGTTCTAAAAGGGAATCCAGTGGCAAAACTGGCAATGTTATTATAGTGGGTTGCAAGTTTGCTAAGGTTATTTTTAGAAAGGTTAGTATAAATGGCAGAGGCATAAAACAGAGTAGATATAAGGTGGGTTTGGGTAATGGTAGTTTTGGCTAGTGGTGTGAGGAAGGGTTTGATTTTATAAAGGGATCCTACTTTTCTGTTGACTGATTTTATAGTAGTATTAATATGATCATCATAGCTAAGGCTGTGGTCTATTGTAATACCTAAGAGTCGGGTTGTAGTGTCTGGGGATATGGTAGTTCCATTTTTAAAAGTTAATGTAAAGTGACATTTAGGAGATCTTTGGTTAGGAGTAAAGAGCAATAATTTAGTTTTTTTGGGGTTAAGGAGGAGGCAGTGACCCATGAACCAATTTTCAACAGTATGAAATACAGTTTGGGTGAGGGTCTGGAGTGAGGAAGCATAGTTGGCAGAGCATATTAAAGTTGAATCATCTGCATATTGTATGCAGGTGGCTTGTGGAATTTTAGAGTTAAGATCATTAATAAAGATTGAAAAGAGAAGAGGGCCTAATATGGAGCCTTGGGGCCCTCCAATGTTCACGGGGGGGGGGGGTGTGGATAAATTATTATCCCGGAGAACAGCTTGATGTCTGCCATCTAAGTATGATTTAAACCATAGTATTGCATGTGGGTCAAGATATAGGGATTTTAGTATATCTATAAGTAGGTGATGGTTACCCATGTCAAAGGCTTTTGACAGGTCAATAAATAGTGCAGATGAAAGAGAGTTGATATTACGATGTTTGTTAATACAGTCAGAAAAGGATAGTAAGGCAGTGGTTGTACTATGATGAGGTCTAAAACCATGCTGACAGTTAGCAAGTAAGTTATTAGAGAGAAGGTGGGTAAGTAGCTGTCGGTGGATACATTTTTCCATTATTTTTGCTATTTGAGACAGTAAGGCTATTGGTTGGAAATTAGAAATCTCTGTAGAAGAACCACCCCTGTGAAGGGGGATGACGTGTGAAACTTTCCTGATGGTGGTGATTTTTCCTTCAGTAATTGTTCTATTAATAAGGATGGATATAGGATAGGCAATGGCTTTAGATGCAATTTTTAGGTATTCACCTGGTAGAAGGTCAGCTGAGGGTGTACATGGTTTGTGTTTTTGCAGGAGGTTGCAGACGAGGGATGTTGGTACTGGTTCCAAATGAAATGAAGGAGCTGGGCTATTTATACTTATTGATAGGTTAGTGCTAACAGGGGGTAGTGTATTTGCTAGAGTTTGAATAGCCTCAGTGAAGTAGTTGTTAAAGGCATCAGCAATGTGCTTAGGGTTATCCTGGGTTATACCTGATGGGACGGGAGTTTTAGAGTGCCCTGAATGAAGCAGTTTGTTAATGCCTGACCAGAACTTTTGTGGTTTATGATGGTGGGTTTGTTGTAGGTGAAGGTAGTAGTTTTTTTGTCTAGAATAATTTCTTTTTTAGTAGTATTTCGTAGCTGCTTATAGTGGAGATTGTCTGCTGGGTTTTTTGAAGCTCTCCATTTGGCCCATATTTTATTATGTAAGAGAATCTTTTGTCTTGTTTATTTGGTGAGCCATGGAGCAGTTTTGGTTCGTATTCTGGTAGAGCGAGAGGGGGCATGGCAATCAAGGATGTGTAGGAATTTTGTATTGAAGTAAGATACTGCTTCTGGTAGAACGAGAGGGGGCATGGCAATCAAGGATGTGTAGGAATTTTGTATTGAAGTAAGATACTGCTTCTGGTAGAGCGAGAGGGGGCATGGCAATCAAGGATTTGTAGGAATTCTGTATTGAAGTAAGATACTGCTTCTGGTAGAGCGAGAGGGGGCATGGCAATCAAGGATGTGTAGGAATTTTGTATTGAAGTAAGATACTGCTTCTGGTAGAACGAGAGGGGGCATGGCAATCAAGGATGTGTAGGAATTTTGTATTGAAGTAAGATACTGCTTCTGGTAGAGCGAGAGGGGGCATGGCAATCAAGGATGTGTAGGGATTTTGTATTGAAGTAAGATACTGCTTCTGGTAGAACGAGAGGGGGCATGGCAATCAAGGATTTGTAGGAATTTTGTTTTGAAGTAAGATACTGCTTCTGGTAGAGCGAGAGGGGGCATGGCAATCAAGGATGTGTAGGAATTTTGTATTGAAGTAAGATACTGCATCTTCTAGCTGAAGATGAGGAACTGGTGACCAGTCACATGCATTAAGTTAATTTAGGAAGTTTTCTTGACTAAAGTGTTTTTTTGAGCATGTGATTTTGAAAAGAGTTGGATTGTGACTATGGAATTTTTGTTTAACTATAAATGTAAGAGAGTGGTCACTAATGTCTTCTGAAAGGGTACCTGGTATATAAGTATCAGGGTGACTATTTATAAGAATCCAGTCCAGGGTGCTTTTTTTATTACTTGGTTTGTGGATTCTAGTAGGGGTGGTTATAATTTGGGAAAAGCCATATAGATTGATGTGGGAGGTGGGATTGGGTGAGCTACATGTAGCCCAGTCTTTATTAAAGTCACCTAGTACTATGGTTTCCTGAGGGAGGTTAGTGAAGAGGCAGCTGAGGATATTTTCCAGAGTGTTAATATTATTTCCAGGGGGCAGATAGGAGCAAATTATGTAGATAGATTTGCAGTTGTTGATATGTAGTTTGACACTAAGGGTTTCCGCGTTGGTATTTGAGGGTAGGTATGCATTAAAGATTGTGATTTGGAGTTCAGATTTGTAGAGGATGGCTACTCCTCCATCCTTCTTGGTTATCTGATCACATCTCAGAATGTTATATTCTGATGGGGTAATTTCATGGTCGTTCGTAGTAACTTCGGTAATCCCTGTATAACAGGAATTACAGGATGCTGTATAACAAAATAATCAAACAATTCCTTAGTTATATATTCATTTCTCATAAGTTGACATAAACACTGTTAAATGTGTTCAGTCATATTTGTAATATCTAAAATGCTTATTTTCCTATAAAAGCCATCAGTCTTTAACATATCAAGCATCTTATATTTGTATCCATCTGCATCCAAGATTACTACTGGCCCACCTTTGTCGGCTGGACGTATAATTATATCTGTGTTCTCTTGCCACTTTCTTAAAGCATTCTGCTCATCCTTAGTTTTGTTTTTTGTTAACCCCTCACCTAAACACACTATTCAAACTCAGCCTGTCTACAGGCTATGTACCCACAGAGTAGCGCACAGCAACAGTTATCCCACTCCACAAAGGTGGAGCCAAAACGGACCCCAAGAACTATCGCCTTATAAGCCTGACTAGCCTGGTCTGCAAGGCTATGGAGCGCATCATCATGGAATTAATTAACAGAGACATTGGGAACATTCAAACATTGGACCCTACACAGCTTGGCTTTGTTAAGGGCAGATCATGCCTCCTAAACCTGGTGGACTTCTTTGAGACAGTTACCAAGGCTTTAGACAAGGGAAAGGATGTCCACACAGCCTTCCTAGACCACACTAAGGCTTTTGACACCATTCCCCATTCTGGTATTATAGGCAAGCTCACCAGCCTGAATATAAACCCCTACATCACGAGATGGGTTGCCAGATGGCTCACAGATTGAACCCACATGGTGAGAGTTGCAGGCTCTAGGTCTGACTCTAAACCAGTTACAAGTGGTGTGCCCCAGGGCTCAATCCTGGAACTCCACCTGTTCAGTATATACTTCTCAGAGGTACAAGCAAGCACAGGAGGACTATGGCTGACCAAGTTTGCAGACGACTGCAAACTGGAGGCCATATGTGACTCTCCAGCTGATACAGACATCCTCCAGAAGGGTCTCACTGAGATGGATACCTGGTGTCAAAATCATTGCCTCACGCTAAATGCCAAAAAGTGCATAGTCATCCCCTTTGGAAAAAACAAAGTACTCGTGAACTACCACATATGTGGTAGTCCCCTAAATACAGAAAATGTAATAAGGGATCTGGTGATCCAAGTAGATAGTAATCTCTCCTTTGATAATCATATTGCCAAGGTGGTTAGAAAATCCTTCAATGTGGCCCACCTAATCACAAAAGGGTTCACATCTAGAACAAAAGAGGTTATTGTGCCACTCTACTCATCACCCATCAAACCCATTATAGAGTACAATGCCCCATTTGGGATGTACCTTACAAGACACCTGCAACAGCTGGAAAGACCACAGAAGTACCTCACCAAGAGGATTACTGGCCTCAAACATATGCCCTATGCAGTCTGACTGAAGAAACTCCAGCTGTACTCGGTTGCATACTGCTTACTCAGAGGTGATCTCTGCCTGACATTCAAGGCCATGTCCAACCCAGAATTGATGGACATGCACCACCTTAAAAAAAAACAAATCCCCAAGAGCCACATGCTCTAGGGATCTAAACCTCACCACAATGATAAATAGGATGTGCTGGAGGGATATATTCCTGTCCCAGAGACTCTCCATGCTTTGGAACAGGATTCCAATCTACATTAGGCAGACCCCCTCACTAACACTCTTCAAGAGAAACTTTGACGAGTGGATGAGAAACAGAAAATTTACCATGGGGATCACTGCAGCAGCTCTGCTGGACAGAGGCACAGGGAACTAATCTAAGGAGAGTGGCGAAAGCCAACACATTCTGTCTAGGCTTATAGATGCCCTCGGGCAGATAGCCAAGTACTTACCTATGAACCTATGAACTAACTATGAAAAAATTTAACTTACTACACCGAAAACTTTTTTCCAACTTTTGTTAATAGTACAGACTTAACAAACTGCCCAGAAAGCTGTTATATGAAATTAAATCATTGCAACATAAACTCAAACAAATGCTAAAAACTTTGTGCATTCAGTCTGAATGCTGATTCTGGCATACCAAGGTAAAAATTCTTTGTCAGCAAAGGAGTTAACAGCTGTTTACAGAAACTGCATTTAATATTTAAAACTTCACTAACATACAACAATATTCATTTTCAATCCCAAGCAACAATGTAAGTTTAAATTAGTTTTTTGTACTTATGATGCAAAGATGAGCACTTGAGAATAGCTTACATCTGTAAGTGTAACATCCCTTAGTGTATTCAGTGGCTAATGTATAAAATTCAGTGAGTAGCAACTTTTTTTTTTCATTTTTACATTTAAAAAAGATCCCTTGAGATATGTTCATTTAGTTCAGAGCAAGACATCAGATATGTAGTAGCCTTGGGATGGCATCAGAACATGGTTTAAAGGGAATGCTTACTTCTGACATCCTAGTTGAGAATAAATTAATAAAAATGCATTTCATTTTCTATAAAATTGTGTGGCAAATAACACATTATTTATACTGCACTGGTCCATTTGTTTAGATTTTTGACTTACTAAAATTTGAATTTTGTTAATATTGTTAAAAGTAGCAACACTTAAAAAAGCTCCAAAAAGTGATGGCAGGTTAATTGCATGTCTTTCTTCACTGAAGTTTTTACTTGCCTCTGCAAGATCTTTATCCTTTCTTTTGTACTGACATTTCTAACAGCTTTCTCTAACAGTCTGAGTCAAAATTCACCCTTATGTCACTTGCTGAGGTGAACATTCCCATGCCGTTATGAATATTGTCCTCATCCAACATGATAACGGACATATATGCCTGTGTATACAATGTGTGTGCATATTATATACAACTATATGACTATAAACACATATAGAATCAGAGGAGGTTACTAGGCTAATGCCTCTGGTGCCCTTACAAGTGAAGCCAAGAGAAAATACCCCAAAAAAGAAACTTCAGTCATCTCAGAGACACAGGTGGAACCCTTGGGACAAACTTATGGTTTCCTATCCAGTCGTCAGGGTTGCACTGGAAGAGGGTCAATGAGATAGTCTGTTTGACATGTATGGGAAATCTATTCCAGAGATGGGGCAGCCTCTGAGAGACAAATGCATGATGCTTTGATGGGAATGTGAATTTTTGATATGGCAGTGGTTTTACTGTGGCACATTTACATATATTAGGTATGGTGTTGGTAGTAAGACAAAGATTAAAGATGTGTTTTAGGGATGCAACAAATGACATCATGACAAAGGTATATGAACCATAGATGTAGTTTGTCTATATCTGGGGGGAATCTATCAGCTGCATTTATTCCAGTAAAGAGATAATGTATTTGGTTGAGATCTGCTGAAAATTAAAGAGGGGAATACATTGTGCATGGGATGATGGAGCATTTGTAGAAGGTGTTTGCAGCACATTTGGGGAGGCTATTAAAGTGTCTGTGGAAAATCACCTGCTGACAACCTGAATGAAGTACTTGTTGAAGCAAAAGCAAACCTCTCAACTCTTCAGATTTTTGCAGAATGTCCAGATTTTTGCCTCATATTTTTGATCTGTTTCATAGGTTCATAGGTAGGTACTAGGCTATTAGCCCTAGGGCCTATATAAGCCTAGCCAAAAAGGTACCCTGGCTTTCGCCACCCAAGAAAATTATTTTCCTGTGCTCCTGTCGAGAAGAGCCACAGAAGTGATCCCTGGGGTGAATTTCTTATTTCCCATCCAATCATCAAGATTTTTCTTGAAGAGTGCTAATGAGGAGCTCTGTTTGACATAGATAGGTAGTCTGTTCTAGAGTATGGGAAGTCTCTGGGACAGGAATCTATCCCTCCAGCATGTTCTGTTTATTGTGGTGACAAGGTTTAGGTCCCTAGAGTGTGTAGCTCGGAGGGATTGGGATTTCTTTATGTGGAGCATGTCCAACAGCTCTGGGTTTGACATAGCTTTGTATGTTAGGCAGAGATCTCCTCTGAGTAGGCGATATGCGACGGAGTAAAGCTGGAGTTTTTTAAGACGGTCTGCATAGGGCATCTGTTTGAGGCCAGTAATCCACTTTGTGAGGTATTTCTGTGGTCTTTCCAGTTGTTGTAGATGTCTTGTGAGGTACATACCAAAAGGGGCATTGTACTCTATAATGAGTCTAATGAGTGATGAATAGAGGGGAACAATTACCTCTTTTTTTCTGGATGAGAAACCTTTTGTGATGAGGTGAGCCACATAGAAGGATTTCCTGACCACTGTGGTGATGTGATTATCAAAGGAGAGACTACTGTCCACCTGTGTCTCAAGGTCTCTTATCACACTTTCGGCATTAAGTAGACTACCACTTATGTGGTAGTTCATGGTTACAGAGTTTTTATCAAAGGGGATGACAATACACTTTTTGGCATTGAGCTTCAGGCCATGGCTTTGACCAGGCATCTGTCTCAGTGAGGGTCTTTTAGAATATGTCCACATTGTTAGGAGTTTTGATTATGGCTCCTAGCTTACAGTCATCTGCAAACTTTGTTAGCCAAAGACCTTCTGTGTTAGCCTGTACTTCAGAGAAGTAGATACCAAACAGGAGAGGACCCAGGACTGAACCCTGTGGTACTCCACTTCTCACTGGTCTGAAGTCGGATTTGGAGCCTGCTACTTTCACAGTGTGGGTTCTGTCCATGAGCCAGTTGGCAACCCATCTTGTAACATAGGGATTTATCTATAATTCCAGAGGTGGGGATGGTGTCGAAAACCTTGGCGAGATCTAGATAAGCTGTGTGAACCACCTTACCCTCATCTATGGCTTTGGTGACTGCTTCAAAGAAGTCAATCAGGTTTAGGAGACATGCTCTGCATTTTACAAACCCGAACTGGGTAGAGTCCAGAGTTTTGAGATCACCAGTGTCTTTGTTTATGAGTTCCATAATGATATGTTCCATGGCCTTGCAGACCAGGCTCATCAAGCTAATGGGGCGGTAGTTCCCAAGGTCTGTCATGGCTCTCCCTTTGTGGAGTGGGATAACCATAATGGTGTGCCATTCAGTGGGCACAAAGCCTGAGGTGAGGCTATGACTGAACATAGTACTTAGGTAGGGTGCCAGTTCATTCTGTTCATTGTTTCTCATATAATTTGTGTTTTTCTAGTAAATAACTTAGATTAAAGTTACTAAATAATGACATAGGTTTGAATTTTAGACTTCATATCCTTTGGAAAATGGATGTTAATAAAAAACTGCTATTCTAGCAACTTTCTAAGTTTATAACAGCAATATTTAAAATCTGTCCCTATTTTGGGGCCTTTGTTCCACCATTATTTTAGGCTTTGTCCAGATTTCTTGCACTAAGAGGTTGAGAGGTATGAGTGTAAGGCAGGTTACATCCTGTGAGATCATTGATGGATTTAGATCTGAAGATAATTATTTTGGGTTTTTTTTTTAGAAGCTGGGCATAACTAGGAGAAACTGATGGAGCAATGGTTGCTAAATGAGGATGAGTGAATTGTGATGTTGGAGATTATCTTTTGGCTATTGATGAGGATGGGATGAATTGAGGGAGTTATTCTTGGTCAAAAGAGTAGGTCTGGTAGGTTGCTTGACTTGTTATGTTTGTTGTTGTTCAGAGAGGTCGTATAAGACCTCTAAATGAATGGGGTTTAACGTGTTAATATTAAAGTTGTGATGATAGGAGGTACTGCCAGCACAGCTAGCTGGAATTTTGTAAATAATTATATGTCATTTGTGAATATCAAACTAATTTATAGAAGATGCTTGTGTTACAAATGTATTAGAACTGTATGTCATGCATATATCAAACTGATTTGCACAGATGTTTGTACTGAAAAGGTGTTTTTAAAGTGCTTGTGTTTGAAATGTATCCACAGTGTGCCCTACTAGAGAAAACAGAAATGTACATGCACTAACTGTTTAAATGTGTATGTTTTAACAGAGGAAACTGGAGGGGTAGCCTCAGTCCAGCAAACTTTAAAACATATCTGAAATGAAATCACTTTACGGGCCAGGTCATAAAGATGCTATTTCACAGGTTTCAATGCAGCCAGAGACAAAATATGTACTGGAAAGCTTTCTGTAATGTCTTTGAGGCGAACTAATTAATACTCTGGAAGTATGAGGTATGCAATTGTTTTATGACTTCCAGCACCTGCCACAGATCTGAGCAAAATCCCTTGTGTGTGTGTATTTTTGCAGATAGGTGCTAAATACTGCCAGCTTCCAGCAATGGGGATTTCCATGGGAACTAGAAGTCAGATAACCAAAAGTGATATCATTCTGCAAGCTATCCTAGAAGTAATATTTTAGATATTGTTTTGAGAAGTCTTTTAGTGAGACAGAGCATTCTTTTTCTGTCTTGGGCCTGACAACAAGAAGGACCATTCACCACATCATCTGCATTGCTCTATTAAATAAGTAGGGAATAGTGATTCTCTTAGATTCAGTCAGGAATATAGTGAAGCTTAGTTTAGATATTGTTTTTCTTTATTTGTCTGATCCTTTCCTCAATGTTATTTTAAATATTTTGTTTGATGTCACTGTGAATATATACTTAGTATTGCCTTGCTCTTTTATTATTTATTATTAAATATATTTAAACCTTTCATTGTGGCTGATCTTTGTAGAGATTTTTAAGGTTTGAGAGTACTTGCATATTTATTTGGTGACACTGTGTGGGCCACTCCTAATAGCCTTGCCTTTGGTCAAACTGCCATTTTTATTAATATTACTTTCACTTAGTATATTGGGTATCTTGGAAGAACCTTAAGATAGCTGGCAGGAGAGTCTGGTGGCAGTAGTAACTACCTTAACTACCTTATAGTCTAGGCAAGAAGGGGGCATAGCTAGTAAACTTGTGCCAGCCATTCCCAGGTGTGTGTGTGTGTGTGTGTGTGTCTCTGTGTGTGTGTCTCTGTGTGTGTGTGTGTGTGTGTGTGTGTGTGTGTGTGTGTGTGTGTGTGTGTGTGTGTGTGTGTGTGTGTGTGTAAATCAAATCTCAAAGACTTTGTGTGTCAGCTACTTGGGCAGGGACACGAAGCATTGGGTGGACACAGAGGGTGCTGGAGGTCTTGGCTTGGACATTCAGCTGAGATCTCAACTCTATAGTTGTGCCAGTGGTGAATCTTACTGAGGATCTGGAGAAAGAAGAAGAAACCCACCCCAGACCAATGGTGTTCCCCGTGTGCTCTTAAGGGAAATTGTGCTTGATTGTGCTTCATGCAGAGAGCTTCATCTGGAGATACTGTGTGTATATCTGTTTTCCTCCCAGTGAATGTCCCCCACTAGTGCTAGTGGTGAGGATTGAGGCTCCTTGTTGACTGGCCCAGTGGAGGGTCATCAAAAAAGTCACTGGGAATAGTTAAATTTTGTCATTGTTTATGTGGGATAAAATTGACTGAATCACATATTTAAATTTCTGTATGGAGGAAGGGAAAGGGATATGTGTAACAGCTAAATGGATATATGTAGTACTGGGTAAGATGGTTGTTACTAAAAGCAAACTTGGTTGAGAGTTTGATATTGGTGAGGTTTGTTTTATAAGTTTCACTTTTAAGTGAGATTTGTAAATCAGTAGGATACCACATCCTTTAGTATTGTCTGGTGTGCAGTCAAGAAAATAGCTATATCCAGGAAGAAGGTGGTGGAATGAGTAGATATCTGGTCACAACCAAGTTTCAGTAACTGCTGGGAGGTCTCAGGTGTGAAGAGTTATTATAACATTAATTTGGTAAATATCATTGGCAATGATATGGGGAGTGAGGAGGTAAGCAGAAGAGAGGCTGTGGATGATGGATGTGCTCAATGTTACTTTGAAGGTGCAGTAAGAGGGGAGATAGGAAATAGTGTGCATGAATATCTGCAAAGCTTGATTTGGTGTTTGATGGGTAGGAAGGGTGTGTGGTTGATATTTAAGTTCAATAATGATTAAGTAGTGAGTGTTTGGTGAAAATAAGGACAGTTAACTGGGGATGTATAGGAGTGCCAAGGAATGTTAAAGGTGAACAGCTTCTTGGTTAGGTTGGAGCCTGTAAGAGAAAGGTGGGAAAGGAGGTGACGTGTTAATGAACAATAATGGCTTATGCTGATATATGGGATAGTTCAAAAGGAGTGCAATGGAAATGTTTTGGCATAAAAGTGGGGTTACTAAACAAGTACTCACTGTCGTTATAAACTTTAAAGCAGAGAAGCCATGAAAGTTGTAATTAAGTGCTTTCTGAGGTGATACAAGTGTCAGAAGAATTCCATGATATGAAATGCAACTCAAAAGGGGAAGTCACTTTCAAAGGACAAAGGTAGAGCATCTCTACCATAATGCTACTATGTCGTATGGAAATTATTGTTTTCACAGCAGGTCTGCAGTATAACATATTGCTATTTAGCTGCATCTGTTCATGCTCAGAATTAATATTTGTACACCTGACTAGAAGAAAGGCAGTGTGTAAGTTATGTATTAAGTAAAACATTATGATGAAAATGTATCTCTGAACCCTGTGTATTTATAACATTTCAGCAATTTTTAATGCTTGAATAAATGCACAAAAACTGAAAATGAAGACAGTAAAGTCAAGACTTAAATACATTTTATCAGTGACATCAGTATGTGCACTTGTAAAGAAATAGTTAATTAATAATACAGGTCACAGAGGTTAAACTACAGATGTAATACAATAGGGATATGTGTATGTTATAACTTTAAATAGTACTCTGTGTAATATGTGTCATAGTTCATAGATACATTTTTTTTTCACAGAGAATATCAGGATGTATAGTCATGTGGTTTGGCTTCTTGTTAGTACAATTGCAGTCTGCTGACAGTGCATCACCTAGCATATTGTATCTCTTTTACTGCTTCATCATGACAGTGCTATAAGGCAAACATATAGATAGAAGGATGTAAAACTACATATATATATATATATATATATATATATATATATATATATATATATATATATATATACACATATATATAATTTACAGAGTGCAGTTTTATTTATATTTTGTCTGATAAATATATATGCAGCCATTGCTGTTGGTGATCTTTCCTTTTTTTTTTTTTGTTTTTTTTTTTTTGCTAGCTGTCTTTTAATTATGGTACCTAACCTTCCTTGATCTGTGTATCTGTTACTATTACAATACTGTAATAACTGATTAATATATGCTACTATTCACGCTGGAGGGAATTAGCTGTATTATAGATCATTACTAATGAATACATGGTTCTGCCATTGCTTCATCTTTGGTACAAAATATTCCATTTAAATTATATTTGAAGTGTTAAGTTTATATCATCATTATGGGCATTCCTTGCAATGAAAAATAAAAGAGACTTTATATGTAAACAGTACTTTCTTTTAATATCACCAAATACTGGGCAATACAACTAAGTATTCAAGAATTTATTAATATGCTACAATATCATTGTCACATGGGTGTTTTTTTTTTCATTAGCTTACTCTATTGTATCTTAAACCATCACTTTATGTTTCCCCTTATTGCCATCTGTGTGTATTTTGCAGTTACCCATGACTGTTAATATAACCTACACAAGCTTAAAATGGAGTCTCAAAAGTATGAAAGTACAATAAAATCAAACTGTATTTGCCACACAGCAGGGCACATCACATAAGAGCCTTTCAACATTTAGCCCTACCCTCTCTCAACTACTAAAACCTCCTAACTCCCCCATCATCTCCTGCCTTGACTTTCATTGCCCCACAACATGTCCACCGTGATATAAATTTGAAATATAATCATATGAATTGAAGTTTTTATTTCTGTCATAATTGCTGCTACTTCTATTAATTGCTATAGTGCAGTCTTGGTGTATATTGTTACTTTTTGTTCTGTTTTTTGATAATTACAACTTTCTTGTTATATATTGTTACTTTTTGTTCTGTTTTGATAATTACAACTTACTGCCCTCTGTTCTCTTTTTTTTCTTCTTTGTGAATTATTTCACCCAAGCTGTCACTGCGAATGGTTAGTTGTGATCAGTGTACCACCTCAGTAAACCAGTAAACAGATGTAAAATAATTTAAATAAATAAAAATTTCTAGTGTTTTTTTTTTTTTGTTTTGTTTTTGTTTTTGGCAGAACATATTTACAAACTGTTGGCTGTTGGGCTTTTAATTTGTACAATCTTATAATATTTCACAATCATAGATACAAATTCGGGTATAGATTAAAAGGCTTTTCAGTACTCAAACGTCACTTTGAAGTTTTATCCCCATCATCTAACATTTAAAAATGCAATAGCCATAGGTCTTCAAATGCTGACTTTTATCCACTTAAGAAATATAACATCACCTTCAGCCCAACCAAAAAAAAAAAAAAGCTGTTGCTAGGTAACACAATACATATGTACTTCAGTTAGGATCAGAATGAATATCCTCTAAAGGAAACAGGGAGCCCTTGGTCTCCCAAAATAGCAAACACATTGCCTTAATTGTCTGCAATATTCCAAAGAACATTTGCAGTTTGTCTTTCGCTTGCAATTTATACTTCTACATAAAAAATCGATTACATCGTCCCCTAAATTCCATGAAGAACTAAAGTCTTTCTTATTCAGGAAAAGTAAAATGTCATTGCTTTCTTTCTAGTGGAGTAAGACAATCATCCCAAAATATGCATTTCCTTGAATCAGTTTTATATGCAATATATTGCAATTGTAACTGTTTCAGAATATATTTTGTCTGAGAACATTCCATATATTATATGACTACTCTGTATGTGCACTTGCAATTGTTTAAAAATATATGTTGTGTCTGACAATGATAACATTTTACTGTGACGGCTATGTATTACTTTTAATCTGTGGCAAGGAGGAATGCCATCTTTTTACCCTGTCCCTGCTTCTTCGTAAGTTAGATCTCCTCTTACAAACCAAGCTCCTTACCTGTGTGCACACCCCGTCCTTCCTCTTATCAAGAATAATAAATAAGGTAAAATAGCTTGTAATGGTAATTGTTGTAATTCTAAAGTAACTGTTGCTTAGTGGAAATAAAGGATCATTTTAATACATAACTCAGCAGGACTGTTCCATAGTGCACCAACAGATTGCTGGTTTGCTTATATTTGTTCTATAGCTTTTTATTATTAACAATTGTCTCACTCTGTTGCAGAACTGCCTTGGCACATCTGCAACATTCCAAAGTGAAGGTTTGCAGATAATATGTACCCGACTCCAACTTATTTTTGGTATGCTGTTCTGTCATTAAGATGAAATGGAAGCACTGATGTCCTGTCTCAAACGGAACATCTATGGTTAGCTGTAGCACCTCACAATCTAGCTTGCCTCACAATCTAGCTGTTTTAGTCTGTACTAATCAATGTAAATTGCTTTAGCTTTGTTTAATTTAAAGGACCATTACAGGCATATGATGAAAAAATATATATATTTTTATTTTGCCATGAATTTCTGCACCTCACTAAACTGACTGCAGCAAGATAATTACTCAGTCCTAATTTTATTTATTTATTTACTTTATTTTTGCCTGCCCTCATAGGAGCAGGCATCCCGATTCATTTGGAAAGCTAAATCTGTCCTATAACAGGGTTGGTGTTAGCATTTTTGGGGCCCCATTAGATGTCATTTTGGGGGCCCCAGGCACTTTCAATCTAAGTATCACCCTCTCACTGCCACCTTTCTTAAGCAACCTTTTAGTTCATGCTGCACAGTTTTAGGAGTAGTACACAAAGACTGACCTGTTTCTACGCTACTTTTTTATTACAACAGGCCTATGTACCATGCTATGTTGGCCCATCTCACAAAGGGACAGTCACAGTTACTGGTATACAGTTGCAACAATGATGCATTGCAGCAACTCTATGTACAGGTCTGGACTTTAGTGAAATGCTGCCCTAGGCCTACTGTTTCAGCCCCCCCACCCAACCACCCCACCCCCACACACACTCCAGTCTTCCCCTGCCCCCCCCCCCCATTTTGGGATTCCCTATACCAAGTACATTACTTTTTTCTTCTTTTTCTCACATTTTGCCTTACTCTTCAGTTTTTTTTTCAAGAAGCCATAACTTTCTTAATGCTCTGAAGTGCATTTTAAAGTTTTTTTTTTTCCTCTTTTACACACCCTTTTCATTCAGAGAAGGCTTGTACAGAAATTATGATTAAGGAAAAAACGGTGCTGCTCTTCAGCTTTAGTTGTCCTTGCATCCTTTCAACACACCTTTTCTGACCACGACAGCACAGTTATAACTGTTTAGGAAATCACTCAACTGAGCCAGGCCCCAAAAAGCCATAGCATTATACATGTTCTGGGATGGATTGTACAGCATTTTCCCAGCCTTTTAATCCAGTGGTGACCTAAACAAAATAAGCATGAGTAAACAAAGAATTTCAGTGTTTTTTTTTCTTTCAAGGAATATATAAGTTGTACCCAAGGATTAATGTTCAAAGATAGAAAAATAGTAACTCACAATAAACTAACAAGCCAGTTGTTGCCCGGATACAGTGGTCCTGTCTGGGAACTGTCTGCCTTTCTAACCCCCCCCCCCCCACTCCTAAAAAAAAGACTGCTTGTGCATCCCTCTGGTGTTAGAATGGGATGAAAGCAGAAGGTCAAATTACAACAGTCATGTATTTCAAGTGGCTGCTAACATATATATACATAGCATGCCTCCTCACTCCTCAAGCCAAAATGTCAAAGACAGTTACGCTACCTGCATGCATGCCTGAAGTGTGAGATTATGAGGAAAGTGAAAAAGTAATTACAGTAATGTAATCTGCTTTGTTGCTCCTAGACAGGACACTGTCCCTACACAAGCTACAGTAACTTTATTTCTACACCTCTGAGGTCTGTGAGAAAAGTAAAAGAAACAATGACCACATTGCCATCAGCCCAAACACAAGCTATAATGACCTCATATGCACACTTCTATGGTTGGACTGTGATGAAAATTAGAGAGATAATAGCTACACAATCCCTGTCCCAACATAACCTAAAGCAGCTTTCTGTACACACACTTCCAAGCATGGCTGGTTTTAGAATGGGTGCAGTTGTGAGAAGAGGCCATTATCAGCTTTTTTCTAACAGGGTCATATCACAGCCTTGTCCTGGTTAGAAAGCATAATCAAAAAGTTAATCCATTTTTTCTTCTCATTTTTACCCAACCTGCAACAGCTTTTTATGGGGCTCCCACACATTCAAGGATTATTAAGGAGCCCCTGTATCAATGTATCCAGTCTGGGGAGTAGGGGCTCTCAAACTCTCAAAATATTTAAGTATATGAATGTTCTGTAATATGTTTTATGCATTACTTTTGAAATGTAATTACTTATTAACTATATTTTTTACTGATACCAGAAGAATAATGTATGTGACCTGGCATTATTGGGTGCATGCACAGATAAAAATCACTCATTTTTTTTCACACACAAGCAAAAGCCATAGCAGCAATATTTTTGTACTTATTTCAGCAAATCGCAAAATCTTGTGCAACACTGGTACTGGCACACCAGATCAGTGACTGCTGTTTAGCAGTTATCAAACAACAGCAGGGGTAAGTCTCTTTTATTTACCTCATTGAGGAGTAATATAAACCTTTCACTGCCCCTGATTTCGCAGACCTTCCCTGAGTTTTCTCATAATTTTTCTATGTCTTCCATAGAGAGTTTTATTTGCCTGTAAATCATTCAGGATTACAGACAGTCAACAAATCCAGACATCGGAGTTTTATACTTATTGTCCAAAAATGCATGTTGATGGAAGAGGGTGTTAACTTTTTAGCTTAATTAGAGTAATATTTAAAATATGCTTCTGATTCTGAGCCTTTATTCTGCTATTAATAAGTAATGCACTGAGTCCTTCAGCAAAGAAGTTGAAAGCTGTAGCATCTGGTGTTCTGTCAGTATTTATAAAACTCCTTGAAAAAGAAAACCATCCCTGAAGGTCGGAAGCACCAGACCTTCTTAAAATCCAAGGTGTGCAATGAGATCAGTCACTCTGGGTTGATGATCTCTCTTGTGCTTATTTTGATCATGTTCATTATAAGCTTTATCCTGAAAGAGTAATATCACAACCCTGTTCCTGTTAAACAGCATAATCAGGAAATTATTACATTTTTCCTCATTTTTCCCCAACAAGCAGCTGCTTTTGTGGTGCTCCCACACAGTCTAGGATGATTACAGCCACAGGTATTGCAGGCACCTAAAGCTGGCTATGCTGTTAGTTTTAGTGGAGGGAATGTCCACCAGCAGGGTTTAAATAAGCCAGAGGAAGTATATCAGTAATAAAATATTTAATGGAATTATGAAGCCTGTTGCTTGATAAAACACTGTTGCAATAAACAGAGATATCTTTGAATTTTAAAGGAGATATAAATAAGATTAATAAACCACTTGGTTTACTACATGTACAAGACTGCCATACTAGCGTTT